>NC_057805.1:329284637-329463136 GCF_018294505.1 Triticum aestivum
AATGATCAACTTCTCTGTTCTAGGGTGCCCCCTGCCCCCGTATATAAAGGAGCAAGGAGGGAGGGAGGCCGGCCCTTGGGGCGCGCCAAGGAGGGGGAGGAGTCCTCCTCCTAGTAGGAGTAGGACTCCCCCTTTCCTAGTCCAACTAGGAGGAGGAAGGGGGAAGGAAGGAGAGGGGGAAGGAAGGAGAGGGGGGCGCGCCCCCCTCCCTAGTCCAATTCGGACTCCCTATAGGGAGGGGGCGCGGCTGCCCCTTGTGGGCTGCCTCCCCTCTTCCCTATGGCCCATGTAGGCCCAATAGTCCTCCCGGGGTTTCCGATAACCCCCCGGCACTCCGATAATTATTCGGTGACCCCCGGAACTCATCCGGTGTCCGAATATAGTCATCTAATATATCAATCTTTATGTCTCGACCATTCGAGACTCCTCGTCATGTCCGTGATCACATCCGGGACTCCAAACTATCTTTCTCGATCGTCACCGGACGGCAAGCGTGCGAACCCTACGGGTTTTAGAACTATGTAGACATGACCGAGACACGTCTCCGGTCAATAACCAATAGCGGAACCTGGATGCTCATATTGGCTCCCACATATTCTACGAACATCTTTATCGGTCAAACCGCATAACAACATACGTTGTTCCCTTTGTCATCGGTATGTTACTTGCCCGAGATTCGATCGTCGGCATCTCAATACCTAGTTCAATCTCGTTACCGGCAAGTCTCTTTACTCGTTCCGTAATGCATCATCCCGCAACTAACTCATTGGTCACATTGCTTGCAAGACTTATAGTGATGTGCATTACTAAGAGGGCCCAGAGATACCTCTCCGACAATCGGAGTGACAAATCCTAATCTTGATCTATGCCAACTCAACAAGTACCATCGGAGACACCTGTAGAGCACCTTTATAATCACCCACTTACGTTGTGACGTTTGGTAGGACACAAAGTGTTCCTCCGATATTAGGGAGTTGCATAATCTCATAGTCATAGGAACATGTATAAGTCATGAAGAAAGCAATAGCAATATACTAAACGATCAAGTGCTAAGCTAACGGAATGGGTCAAATCAATCACATTCTCTAATGATGTGATCCCGTTAATCAAATGACAACTCATGTCTGTGGCTAGAAAACTTAACCATCTTTGATTCAACGAGCTAGTCAAGTAGAGGCATACTAGTGACACTCTGTTTGTCTATGTATTCACACCTGTACTAAGTTTCCGGTTAATACAATTCTAGCATGAATAATAAACATTTATCATGATATAAGGAAATATAAATAACAAATTTATTATTGCCTCTAGGGCATATTTCCTTCACCCTCATCTCGAACGACATGGTTTGATCGATGTCCTTCGCTGTTGCGAATGAGTCATTCGGTCTGGGGCTCTCCCAGACCGAACGTACGGGAGATATCGGTGTCCTATTTTTTCCTAATGGTTGTACTTTTCACGAAACCATAATAAAAATGCATTTTCAGTTTCTCTTGAGGACGAATACAATATTGGTCCTTTTCCTATAATTGATTCTGGTAAAGCCCTCAGTTGGCGTATTTTTCATGTTACTTTTCAAAATGTCAAAGTTATAAGTTTTATTTTGGGGAGTCAAAGTTATACAAGTGTGAACATATAACTCTTGTCTCTTGAGCTCAGCATATCATGGTTTACTGAGCAAGGAGGGATTTGTGTTCTTAATGTGCAAGTTATCATATTTTAAAATGGGAATCATAAAATTACACAGACATACACATACGACCTTCCAAAAAAACAGACATACACATATGTGTACAACAGTTTTGCTAAACGGGGTATCGAATGAACTCGTAATGACTTGAAGTTTTAAATGTAGCCTCTCTAGAGTATAATGAGGCCACACAAAAAAATCAACTCATTTTGAGTGCATTTTATTGTTGTTTAGAAAATAATTTCATTTAATAAATAAATGAGTTTTTGAGCTACGAGTGATAGCTAGGCTTGGGTTAAATTTGTGAAATAATTCAGGTAGCTCACAGATATCACAAAAGGACATGTGCAAGGTTCGGGGTGAGTATTGTTCTAGAACATTAAAAGGGAGAAGGGTTTGCTTATTCACCATTTAATAAAATCACAAAAAAAATTCAAAATTAATCATTGAATTAATGCAATATAATGCTTGTGCGATGCTTATGAGATGAACATGGTGCAATAATGATGAATAATAAAATAACAATCAATTTTTAATTTGGGGTAACCCCGCGAGCTGTTACAAAAGGTAACATATAAAAGACTGCACCATGTTCGTGAACAAATTTTAGATGTATACATGCATGTAACACCATCACACGCACACAGTCACCAAGCACATAACTAGAGTCATGGACATCAACAATGGAGATGCCATCACAGAATCATAAGGTCTTGTTGTCGACAAAATGCCACCTCCAGTTGGAAGAATAATCCCCTAATTAGGTACCAAATCCGTCAAACATAGAATCGAAGGTTGGTTCTCAGCTTCACAGATGAACATAGTAAGGTGTAAAGTGATACAAGTACACATAGTACTCACCTTCACGGATGAACTTAGTAAGGTGTGAAGTGATACAAGTACACCATCACATTCATAGTACTTACCTTCTCAAGGAAATTGGGAGCATGTGTATCTATCAAATGAGAGCGATGGAAGACAATGCGAGATAGAAATGCGATGCAATCACGTGGCACAACCTAAACTTAGCCATCACAAACTATAGTTGGGAATCAAACAAACAACCCATTGCCTTGTAGCACTATTGGTATTACTATCTTCTGACCAATTCTATGTTAGTAGTTGATTGCGGATGAGAACTGAATAGTGGTTTTATAGTTAGGAGGGTGATTATACCATTACTCCATTAGAGATCCGAACCCATGTTTGACGCTTTGGTGTCTTGTTATTGTGGTCTATAGCTTCGTGACTTCAATCTTCAATCAACATACGGTGAGCACACATGTATGGATGATGTTGATGATGATGATTGTGTGTGGGGGGAGGGGGCAGTTATACTCGGTGTTTTTATTACATTTTTAAAGGCTGGATATGGACAAGACACATTGCAAACTAATCAAAGTTGATTGAAGACACAAGGCTGGATATGTAACAGTCTCAACCAGAACTGAACAAGGTATTGTAAAAAATCGAGTTTCATGGAATTCATGTAAACAATACAAATTGCAAATCAACCAAGTAACACATGATAGTTGCAACCATAACTATACAAATTTGTCAAGCTTAGACTAAAGTTTGTAAAAAAGGCTAAGTATGTAGGAAAAGGTACAAAGATAATTTTGTATGCACCTAAAAACACATGTGTTCATTGTTATTTTATATCTCTATCGACTTCTTGCTAGATATTAGAAGTAAGTTCACAGGGTCTTTTATACCATTGTAGCTTGGAACATTTCACTAGTAGATAAAATTAAACATAGGCAGCGGTAATTTAAGTTTAGCGCGGGAAAAAAAGGTTAGCATTGCCAGTTGTGAAAGCAGTAAGACCTCTCACAATAGTGTATCATAGCATATGCAATACTAAATTGGCCTGCTATTATGACATAGTATTAATTGAGTAAAATTATGATACTAGTATTATTTATAATATCATATCTTAATAAATAAGGTGCTATTATGGATCATATAAAATAATAAATAAGCCTATCTAAAATATAAACTTTGGTATCTGTATCATTCACTGGTACTATACCTCCGTCCTGATTTATTAGTTCCCCTTGTATCTTAGGTCACATTTTGACCTTTAGTTTAAATACCATAAAAATAGTATCATTGGAAACCTCTTTCGAATATGAATCCAACAATATAAGTTCTGTGATATACTCCCTCCGTCCCAAAATTCTCGTTTTACATTTGTCTAAATACGGATGTATCTAGTTACGTTTTAGTGTTAGATACATCTGTATCTAGACAAATTTAAGACAAGAATTTTGGGACGGAGGGAGTACAACTTATATTTTGTTAGTGAAATACACGGTTGAAGAAGAAGACTAATAAACCAGGACGGTAGTAGCATGTTATACATGTTTTGGTTAATTTTTTTTTAAATCTCCAACGGACTTTTCATTTTTCACCGTATGAAAAGATTGTAAATTTAGGAGGGTGACATGTGACTATCATCGTCAGGCCTGTAACATCAAGTCTAACGTTGCAGTGGATATGGAATTTTTAGCTAGGAAAGCTACATTTCCATCGCTTTTATCCGTAACGAGCAGCTACTTATCGAAGTAGAAATGCATTACTAGCAGCAACGGGCAAACCCGGTTACCCGCAGAGCCAGACAGCAACCCAGACCCGGTCGCACCCATACGAGTACGAACGATTAACCCCTGACCCATCCGAGCCCACTGAAACAACGGGCACCGTTCCTTCCCCCACGTCCCGCCAGGACCCATCCGTCATTGACCTAGCATCAAATCAAACCAACCAACGGGAATTTATTATACCAAGGAATAATAAATTACTTGTATTACTTACCGGGCGAGGCGACACGGGGGAAGGGAAAAGGAGGAGTAGAAGCATCGGGTGCATCTCCGCGTCCCGCTGCCATTCCTTCCTTCCTTCTCTGCTCTTGGCCTTCTTCCTCCTTCCCCAAGGCGAGAATCCGCGGCGGATTGACCCGATTTCGATCCCGTCTCCAGATTTCCTCCACCTCCAGACACCCACCGCAATCCGCTCCCCCTCAACGTGCGCGCCCGCGCAATCCCACTCGCCCCCATCCTTATTAATTCCCCTTCCCTTCCCCACCTCTAAACCTCCTCCTCCTCCTCTTCCTCCCCGGCCTCGTCCCCGTCCCCGTCCCGCACCGCCGCCGCATTGCTCGGCCGCGGCGTCGATCTAGACTCTTAGGGGCGTCTGCATTTCTGTGTTTTCGTTCGATTCGGCTCGGCGCTCGATCCGAGAAGAAAATGTGGGTGGCGGAGCGGGTGCTGGGGGAGCGCCGGATGCGGGAGATCCAGCGCTTCACCCGGAACGCCAAGCTCACCGTCGTCTGCCTCATGCTCACCATCCTCGTGCTCCGCGGCACCGTCGGGGCGGGCAAGTTCGGCACGCCGCAGCAGGACCTCACCGAGCTGCGCCACCGCTTCATCTCCCACCCGCAGCGCGCGCTCTCCGAGCACCACGACGCCCGCTCCAAGGCCTCCGACGCCCAGGCCCAAGCCACCAAGGCCGCGGGGAAGGCCGCCGCCCGGGACGACGAGCCGGAGCCGCAGCCCAGGTCGCTCCGGGACCCGCCCTACACGCTCGGCCCCAAGATCTCCGACTGGGACGAGCAGCGGGCCGCCTGGAACCGCCGCCACCCGGAGACCCCGCCCTTCCTCAACGACGTCAAGCCGCGGGTCATGCTCGTCACGGGGTCCTCCCCCAAGCCCTGCGAGAACCCCGTCGGCGACCACTACCTCCTCAAGTCCATCAAGAACAAAATCGACTACTGCCGCATCCACGGCCTCGAGATCTTCTACAACATGGCGCTGCTCGACGCCGAGCTCGCCGGCTTCTGGGCCAAGCTCCCGCTCCTCCGCGCGCTCCTCCTCGCGCACCCGGAGGTCGAGTTCTTCTGGTGGATGGACTCCGACGCCATGTTCACCGACATGGCATTCGAGCTGCCGTGGGAGCGCTACGGCCCCTACAACTTCATCCTGCACGGCTGGGACGAGATGGTCTACGACGACAAGAACTGGATTGGTCTCAACACCGGCAGCTTCTTGCTGCGCAACTGCCAATGGTCGCTCGATTACCTCGACACCTGGGCGCCCATGGGGCCGAAGGGCCCTGTTCGTATTGAGGCTGGAAAGGTGCTCACCAAGTACCTCAAGGACCGGCCGGTCTTTGAAGCCGATGATCAGTCGGCCATGGTGTATATCCTCGCTACCCAGCGTGAGAAATGGGGTAACAAGGTGTATCTCGAGAATGGCTACTACCTCCATGGCTATTGGGGGATCTTGGTGGACAGGTACGAGGAGATGCTTGAGAATTACCAGCCAGGGCTCGGCGATCATCGGTGGCCACTGGTCACTCACTTTGTCGGGTGCAAGCCATGCTCCAAGTTTGGGGATTACCCTGTTGAGCGGTGCCTCAAGCAGATGGACCGTGCCTTCAATTTCGGGGATAACCAGGTGTTGCACATGTATGGGTTTGAGCACAAGTCTCTTGCGAGCAGGAGGATCAAGAGGATCAGGAATGAGACCAGTGACCCTCTTGATATGAAGGATGATTACGGGTTGCTCCACCCAGCGTTCAAGGCCCTCAAGACTACTACATGATAACTATAGTACACTACTTCCACGTTTATTTTGTTCGTTCGTTCTAGATTCTCTTGGATCAAAATCCTATAATTCTTCTTTTTGTAGACTCAGGGTAACAAGGAAATCTGGTTTTGGTATCAGGGGACGGATATCTATGTTGTACTGTGAAATGTTAGAGAATGAAGTTATGTTGTTGATGGCACAATCTATGTCTTCCGCTTCTATAAATCGCTAACTGGTCACTTCTAAATAGCTCTATGGATTTCCTATTTATTTGTTATCGGTAAAACAGTTACCATTTTCGTTTGTCGCAAGTGTACATTTCACTTCCCTAAATGTTATTGTTGGTGTGCTTATTGGTTCTTCTTCAGTAGGATATGGTCGTCCCTCTGAGCCAATTATTTTGCTTCCCTATTTGCATTGCTATTGGTGGTAGTTGGGTAGGAGGATATCTTGTTTTTTGTCATATATGAGCTGCTGGAAATCCTCGAAACTGTACCTGCCTGATGTGTCCTAGCTTCAGCTTCATCAGTTTAGTTTTGAAGCACTTAATATGGCTGCAATACATAAGTTTTTGTGTAGTTTGAAGTTCTCACCAAATTGAGAGTTGATATGAACTTGTTAGTGCTGGGTGGTCTATAAATCAGTGATGATTCCCTCGTCATGAGATTATGGTTTGTTCAGCTATTGCCAATGCAGATGCCCTGTTATGTACCTTCTTCTGGATGAACTGCTACGTTTTTCAGTTTCTAGTCTACCTGCAAATTCGCCCGAGCGGATTGTCAGTTTTGACTATGCTTTGGACGTAGCGTAGCAGGTTTGTCCTTGAGTGAAGCAAATCACTTGAGACTTGTCTGGTTCATTTTCATAGGGTAATTCGGTTATCTTCTCCTAGTAGTTGTAGAGTTCTGCATCTCCTAGTAGAGTTCTGCATACTTAGAGGACCCCATAACTTTTGGCTCCATGTGTTATGTGGTGCTGCCAAGGATCTGGTCGGTGTTCAGTTTCAGAATCCTATGCCATCACATGGTCAGGAGCTCAAGTTAACTTCGAGTTCAGTTACAAAATTCGTGATGTCTGAGTCAACGATTTGCTTCCCTCGACGCTGCGAGTTATTAGTTCTCATGCCCCAATGAATTCTCTTCACTATGCTCTAGGCAGTCAACTGTGGTAGATGCTAGAGTATTGTAACTGCATATCACATGCCAAAGTAACGAAGCTGATTTCTTTCCAGCATGTAGCCTATTAGGACAATGTGGTAAAAAGAAAATGGACATGGAACCCTGTGTGTCAATTTTGTTCTGAATCTGAGAGTATCCATCAGCTGTTCTTCCAGTGCTCTGCTGCAAAATTTGTTTGTGCTCAAACTAGTCCTGGCTTTTTCTCCCACTATTTTGACTGTATTGGTAAATTTATTGGTAGTAGTCGCCGTAATATTCAGTTTGTTGGGCTTGCAGCTATATGCTTGGCTATATGGAAGATTCGTAATCAAGCTTGTTTCGATAAAAAGCTTGTGAGATCCCTTGCTGAATTCATATGTTCTTATGCTTGTTGCCTTTTACAGGAGGCTTTGGCACAACATGCTGATGGGACTGGGGAAAATGAAGATGCACCTCTCAATTTGGTAAGAACTCTACTAGGTGGAGCTGATGGTGATGAAGAAACAGGTGATGCAACAGAAGAAGCACTGAAGCAGACATGGAAGAAGACTAGGTGAAGAATTATAAAAGAGACAGCTGGAAATTTATGAGCCTTGGCCTTAGCTTATGATGGTCCTTTTTAGTTTTTGTTTTGCTGTTAGCGGTGCATGAGGCGGCTATAACCTTTTTTTAGTTTTTGTTGTGCACACTGAATGCTAGAGTTATTTTTTTTTAACTGCTGGATGCTATAGTTGAATGTTGGTCATTGTGTTATCCTTATAGTGGAACAGATCCTTTTTTATCGCATGGAAAAAAAATGTAAGTTTGCACACTGGAGCAAGCAATGGATCGGTCGAAACTCAAAATTTCATACGTCGGTGCATGCACCTGGTCTACCGTAGACCTCACTTGCAAGTGACATGAGTGACTGTAGAAAGTAAGTACGTGCTTTAGATATGCAGTAGGAGAGAAAGGGGAGGTGCACACCATCGTAGCAAAAAGCATAAGGCCGTCAACGAGCAGATGTGAGACAAATACATCATGATAGACTCCGCAGCAATTGAACAAGCAAATTTCCAGTATTAAATGGTTACGAATGGAGCAAAAACAACACCCTGTCTCTATTCTAACACTTCCCAGCAGCCGAGAAGCAAACCTCGTGCTCCAAATGCTGCTGGGTTCTTATTGCCTGGCTCCCCAGCGACAGAGGGGGCCACCTGCTAAACCAACGCTCATTTGTATAGCTGCTTCAGTCTTCTCGCAGCTTCAATAATGTTCTCTCTGTGGCCAAATGCACTGACCCTCACAAAGCCCTCACCGCCGGGCCCAAATCCACTGCCGGGAGTAGTGACCACGTTTGCCTTCTCAAGGATCTCGGCAAAGACATCCCAGGAATTGCGGTCAGGGAAGTGCACCCACACATAGGGGGCATTCTTCGCACCGTAGACGTTGAATCCGAGCGACTCAAACGTGTCGACAATGATTTTGGTGTTCTCCTTGTAGAATCCGACAACGTCTTGCATAGCCTGCATGGTGGACATGGGATGAGAAGCAGCAGTGCACAAAGAAGCCATACAATAAAGATTTCAAAGCACTGAACCCCTACCTTTAGACCCTCTGGAGAGAGGCAGCCTAAACCACCGGCCTGAGAGATGGTCGATGCGCCATTGAAGGAAGTGCAGACTATGCGGTTGAAATCTTTAGCGACTGGATGCCCATCGGAGAAAAGGAGCTCCTTAGGGACCACAGTCCAACCCAGTCGGACACCAGTGAACCCAGCATATTTAGAGAAAGATGCTGTCTCGAGGGCAACCTACACATCAACAAATCATAATGATACAGGTTCAGCTTGACATATTTGATGGAAACAAATTGTTAGTAGTCCTCAGAAAACTGGACCGGACATGTTGGTAAAATTCTTAAAATTTCCATAAAATGGTAAGCTAAATCTAGAAACATAGAGCCTACCTCCTTCGCCCCAGGAATTTCAAAGATGGATTTTGGGCTGTCATCTGATATGTACATGGCATAAGCAGAATCATAGACTATTATGGACCCATTGTCCTTTGCGAATTTGACCAACTGTGTTAGCTGGTCCCTAGATGCAGCAGCACCAGTAGGATTGTTGGGTGAACAGAAGAATATGATATCTGTCCGTGGGACCTTGGAAAGATCAGGGAAAAATCCATTTTCAGGACTGCATCTCATGTATTCAATATTTCCATACTTCTGAACATCCTGCTGATATAAGTCAGTTTGCCCCATGATAACACTTGAATCAACATATGCCTGTTGAAATGGATGTATCATATTAATTTTGCAACATATATAATAGTACAAAAAAGTAATGATTTATCATAATAATAGGATGATAACAAAGAAAAGTAGCAATTATATCACCACAAACATCATTAGGTTTGGGAATCACAAATAGATAAGGGAAAAACAACTGAAGTTTAATATTAATTGCAGAATTTTATTACGGGATATGATGGATCTTGAACTGCAATCTTCACTTTAGATCCAAAAAGAACCTGAAATTTTGAAGCATAAAAGTTATGAGCGACAATGTAACATTAACAGTAGACAAAGGGGGGAGAAGAGGCGTTCTGAACCTGTAGGCGAGAAATGTCACATTTGGCACCATCAGAGACAAATATATCAGTTTCGTCAATACCAAGATCCGCATAGTAGGTTGCAGCAATTGCTGCCCTTAGTTTCTGTAGAAACAATTAATGCACCATTTTTAATGATGAAAACGACATTTGAGGACAGAGTATGTCAAAAAATAGCGAAACATATAATTGAGAAGATAAACTTTAAACTCATTGTAGACAAAATCAAGAGTCACACAAGTATTTGGATAAGCCAGTAAAAGAAAATCAAGTATCAGCCCATGAAGAGATTATGGATCTCTCCAGACAGAAAATCTAAAGCATGGAATTAACAATTCAAAAGCCATAACTAAATGGCCACAGCTTCAGATGTCATCAGATGTTGGTCATGGGTTAGCATACCATCTTTCCTAGTCAAATAATCTGCGATCGGACTAGACCACTTTTACAAGCATATGCGGAAAACAGTTACACCCACTTTCTTAGCCATCTAATGATGTCTATTGATGGATTAACAGAAAAAGGTTGCGCATTAGTAAAACAGAAACAGATGCCATTTTATTTATGGACATATGTGCACAGTCTCCTCCAACATGAAGCTTCGACCACTACCTTTCATAAGAATATGTTACCAAGATATTATAAAATTGTGATGTTACGAAAATATTTTTCCAGACCAATCTAACGATACTATGTTCACATAAACAATCTAAATAATTAACATATTTTTTCCATTAGTGAAGTGAGAAGCAATATTACCTTTTCACCTTGTTCAGCTCCATAACCACTGTAGCCATCCACTGTGGATAAAGCATGTGCTCTCTGCGTTTATATGTAGAACCGTCAAAGAACAATATTGGATTGCGAAAGAGGAATTATGCAACACAGAATGAAAACATGAACTTTCTTAGTCTACTCCCTGCAAAGATGTGTACTGTGTCGAATATTTGAGTAGCCACCCTTTACCAAGGAAAAACATAAACATGGGCATGAACATTTTGCCAAGAAAAAACACACCATGCATTACATCTACAAACATGTTCCAAAGAAATTAGATTTTGTCTTCTTTTTTACTTCCTGAGATAAACAAGGTCTAATGTAATGCAGCTAGCAATTTCTTGTTTTTAGGAACGATGAGATACCTCTGCCATGGCATTTGTTATGACCTCCGGAATGGGCTCAGTAGTGTCACCTATTCCCAGACTTATAATTTTGGCGTCAGGATGCTTTAGCAGATGAGCTGCCCTTCTTCTGGCAATCTGAATGGAAGTTGAGAGATTATCACTATCAAAACCCAAATCCCTAATACGACAGTATGAACAAGAACAAAATCAAAGAACAACAACGCAATGGTACCTCCGGAAACAAATAGCCTGCTTGGAGCTTGGCTATGTTGGCATTCCGCGAGACCTTCGTCGTGTAAGCTTCACCATGAAAGCATAATATTTCAGTACACCACTACTAGGTTGAAATTTGGATGTATTTGAAGGCAGCTAAGTGTTGGAGAGAAGGAACAGTACATGTATCGGCGGCCGGAGAGCTACTGGCGCAGCGTACATTAACGGGCAGCCTTCTCGTCGTCCGGAGGTGGCTCGACTTCGATGCCCTGCAAACACGTCAAGAGAGTGACTCGTCGAGCTACCGAAACGCGCCGTGCGGTACCGAGAGGGGAAGAAGTTGGGTACCTGAGGGAGAAGGAAGGCGACGAGAGGAAGGACCGGGGGGTGGTCGTGGTGGAGGGTGAGGCGGTAGTTGCCATCGTCGTCGGCGGCGGGCGTGGCGGCGGCGGGTAGATAGGTGGAGGGGGAAATCAGTACCAGCTTAGCCCTCCCAACGAGGGAGTGAAGACAGCACTCAGATAGGTCGGGCCGGGCCGGGCCGCGCCGGTCGAGTCCACCAGATATTTTGAAGGCCTGCTCCGGTTCGCTGCTCCGTGTTAGTATTACCGTGAAACTTCCGCAACGAGAAGACAGTTAGCTGCATATTACAACAGCTTTTTTTTTTGCAAAAACTAGCAAAAGAGCCCGTGCGTTGCAACGGGAGAGAAAACATAACACACGCTCTTAACTCAACAACCATCACTCAAGACCACAATAGATCCATCTCCTTTATTTTTGCGAGGCATCATATTTGTGTTGCCGCTTATCCTCCTTCTCACCCTCGCTGGCGATGGCCTCGGTGTTCACACAAAACAACAAAAAAATGTGTGTTGAATATGGTTAATCCTAAGGCGTCTCTCTCCCCCTCTCTCCTCCCTCTCCCTCCCTCTCTCTCTTTCTCTCTCTCTCTCTCTCTCTCTCTCTCTCTCTCTCGCTCGCTCGCTCGCTCGCTCGCTCGCTTTCTCTCACTCTCGCGATGAGAAATCTGTTGTTTTCCCCTGCGACATTTTTCAGAGGTATGCATGTGTAGTTATCGATGTTTTCTTTTCCCTATATGGTTATAGTGGGGTGTTTATTTGCAATCTGGATCGCCGCCAGTATGGGAAAAAAAGGATCTTGCGCTATAAATTATAAGTTTGCTTTCATAATAATATTTTAAAAATATTTAACAGGTAAAATTAACATCATATTTAGATTCCACACATTTTTCTAATAAAATTTCATATATAATATGTTAAAATCGAAGTTACGGTTTAAAAGATACAGATAATTTAGAAAATCATTTGGTTTGACTCAAATATATTCAAAAATAAATATAAAAATACTTAACAGGTAAAAATAATCTCATATTCATATTCTACATATTTTTTTAATCAATTTTCATATATAACATGTTCAAATCGAAGTTACGGTTTAAAAGATATGGATGATTTTAAAAAGCACTTGTTTTACTTAAATATGATCCGCGGATGAATTACCTAAAACATCAAGGGGGTGTTCGTAAAATGTAAAATAACGGTTCGGGTGTGACTTAAATCCGGACGGCGGGTTGAATTATCTGAAATAGAGGGACTTTTCTGAAAAATGCCATGACGGACGAAAGAAACCCAATTTGCTTTATTATTAGGTAAAGATATTACAACAACTTTCTCTCAAATCAAACTCTGTAACATTGATCAAGTTTATATTAAAAAGGGAAAAAACTAACGCCCACACGTGTGGCATCTTGCACATCGCCCACACGCCTCCTTTACCACTCATTTTGCCACATGTGAACAGATGATATCAGCAGGAATCTTTTTGGTTTCCGGCTTAAAAATGTTTTATCCCTAATTTAAAAATCGAATTAAAAATCCGTTTTCACCATTAAATCCGTCTCGACAAGATCTTCAAAACTAGACCCCATGTTGATATGTTTCGACGAAATTTTTTTTGCCCAAAAGTTGCCATAATGTTTACACTGTAGTTGCCATAGTGCTTAAACTAAAGTTGCCATGTGGCAATTTCTGTTTGTAGAGCATGGCAATTTTAGTATTTTGATGATGGCAACTCCGGTCTTTGACCATGAAAATTATTTTTTGTATGAACCATGGCAATTTTAAATGCATGTATCATGGCAATTTTAGTTTATGGTTCAAGGCAAGTCTAGTTTCTTAATTCCCCGTTTTATAAATGTCAAAAAATTACTTTTAAATGTAGAAGAAAATAGCTGAAACATATCATGGCAACTTCAATGTAAACACCATGACAAATCATGTGTAATAGACATGGCAACTTTTAACCCTAAAAAAATTCATCGAAATATATTGATATGAGATCTAGTTTCGAAGATCTCGTCGCGAGGGATTTAATGGTGAAAACGGATCTTCAATCAGACTTTTCATTTAAGAGATAAAACATTTTAAAAACTGAAAATCCAAAAAGATTCTCACATGCATGCATGCGATGACGTGGCGCAGTCTGTGTGTTGTAGGGCGTGTGGGCGGGTTTAGCTCCCACCACACGTGTGGGCGTTAGCAGTGTCCTAAAAAAAATCAACATCACAATATCAAATAAATATTTTGCATCATATATACTTGTTATCGTGAAAGTTTATATTTTTTACTAAAAAAATGTCAAACTTTATAAATTTTGACTTAGGTCAAAACTTATATGCAGAGTAAATAAAAGCAAATAGAATACAAATACAAAGAAAGAAAAATAACAGAGGGGAGAGGCAGTGTTGTCGTGCACCCTCACGCTGTCAACCCAAGAGTGGAAGCATGCACGCATACCGCGCACACTGCACCTACGCACAGAACACTCTTACAAGCTGACTCCTCCGCCGCACAGTTGAGTCCATGTGAGAGACGCTGGAGGGAGGAGAGATCTCGCGAGGAGTGGACTCACCTAATCCGGCTAACCGTTGTCGCCCTTGATGCACCATCCTACATCGCTACTACACAGAGAGGAAACGACTTCTTTTAGCATGAGAGAACGAGATGATTTTTAGTACGTACGTACGGAGAGAGAGAGAGAGAGAGAGAGAGAGAGAGAGAGTGAGGGAGGGAGGGAGGGAGGGAGAGAGAGAGAGATAGGAGAGAACGGATAGAGAATCAGGGAGATGGAGGTTTGGCGGGGCGGCGGGGGGTGATGTGACGCTTTGTGAGTCAAAAGGGCGCCCGGACAAACAGAGCGTCGGTACCTAGGCCGACCTAACTAGAAGAAATAGCAACCGAAAAAACTCACTATATCGATCGTCCACTGTATCTAGTTGGTGTGTAATGTAGCGGCCAACCATGTCACTGTACCAGCCGGTTGTTAGTTTATTTCCAGATAGTTTTTTAAAATGTGAACTTATTTTTATGGAAGTGAATATTTTTTTACAATGGACAATTTTTTTAAATCTTGAGAATTTTAAAATTTCAACATTTTTGTTAAAACTATGAGACCTTTTTGATGTTTTTTAAAAAAAAATTGAAAACATGATTTTTTTTAATCCCCGAACATTTTCTGAATTTTTGTTTTGAAACCTTACAATTTCAGAATTTATGAAAAAATCTTTGAAATGGATTTTTCAATTTCAAACAATTTTAAAAACACAAACATTTTTTGAAATAACCAGACATTTTATGAATTTAGGGAAAAAAAGCTAGGAACATTTTTTAATTTGGAAAAAATATTTGAAAAATGAACATTTTTAAGTTGCAATTTAAAAATAAAAATAAAAAACAAAGTTAAAATAACCCGAAGGAACCCACTAAAAGAAACCATGAAAAAGGGAAATGTAAGTGCATCTAGTGCCCCTTAGTGATTTTGGTGTATTGAAGACTTATAGGTTAAGGGACTAATGTGTTTATGAGTGTACACAGGTCTATAAGTCTATGAGGAGTTTGATATTTACAGAGAAAGTCGACCCCTAAAAATGAAGTTCTTCGACTGAAGACTTTGGATTTCTGAAGACTTTGAAAATGAAGAAATTGGTGTGACCTTGAAGACTTGGTATTCATTTGAGGAACATAAAGCATGAAGACTTTTGTTTTCGTAGTTTCATTTTCTATTTCTTGAGTCATAGAAAACATCGTACTGTTAAAGGAGGTCGAGGAAATACTAAGGAAAAATTTCCATGTGATGCTCAACTCAAAATCCTACACGTACCAATCCCTTCGAGTGAAGCCATTGGAAATCTCATACAGTTCAGTCAATTTCTTCAGTGACAGAGACGAAGTTCTTCTGGTCTCTGAGGAATTTGTTCTGACTGAGGAGTTAGGAATTCGCCAGTGCATTGCCTACACAATGAGGAACATAATAGCCCTGAGGAATTTGAGCCTCGAATTTTCAACTGTTGCTGTGCTACGCGCCAGCTGTCCCAAAATATCATATCCACCTAAGGGTCAGATCATTGAATGGCATTTATATCTTATCATGTCGGGCTGCTCCCTAGGCTATAAATAGCCACCCCCTACAACCACTAGCTGGTTGGCTGCTCCGAGAGAAACTGACACTTGTCATTTGAGAGCATCCCATCCTCCGAGGACTTTGAGCGAAAATCATCGAGTGAGGAAAACCCAAACCCAAACACCTACAAACCCAAAGTGATTGAGCATCACTGAAGAGATTGATCCTGCGTGGATCCGACGCTTGTTACCTTTGAAGACTGTGCTTCTTCCAGACGGTTAGGCGTCATGGTCTAGAGCATCCAAGAGGAATTGTGGATCGCCGAGTGACCGAGTTTGTGAAGGTTCGGAAGTCACCTGAAGACTTACCACGAGTGATTGGACGAGGTCTGTGTGACCTTAGTTCAAGGAGAATACGGTGAGAACTGTGTGTCCGGGACTGTGTGTCCTCAGGTTTAAATACCTAGCCGCTCCAACCAGATGTACAACTGAGACAGCAGTTGGAACTGGTCTACCAAATCATTGTCTTCACCAAGCTTACTGGTTCTATTTCCTCAACTCTTTCATTTCCTCATTACTGTGTTGTGTGCTTGTCATATCTGTGTTTGAAGACTTTGACTGAAGACTTTCTCAATTTCCTCAGTTCAATTTCTTCAGTCTGTTTGTCTTCATCCTGTGTTATCCTGTGTTTACGCTTTCGGTACTCTGTGCCTGTTTTCATTTCATCATGATGACCATGCTTGTATTCTGTTATGTTTACTTTTGAGTACTTATTCCGCTGCAAGTAGTTCTTCGCTAATGAATTTCCTCACCGGCAAATTCCTCAGTGCAGAATTCATAAAAATCGCCTATTCACCCCCCCCTCTAGTTGATATAACGCACTTTCAATTGGTATCAGAGCAAGGTACTCCCTTGTTCTGTGTGATTTTGGTTTAACCGCCTGGAGTTTTAGTTATGTCGACCACAGAAATGAAGACTGTGTCATGCCCCATCTTTGACGGTCATGAGTATCCCAAGTGGAAGGCCATGATGAAGAAGCGCCTCATGGCGATGAACAGCGAGCTGTGGACCATCACTGAGATTGGTCTGACCGATCTGTGCAAGATGGCAGAAGCTGATGACATTCGCAAGTACACTCTTCTCAACCTCACGGCGAAGGACGTCATCTGCTCCTGTCTGTCTCAAAATCAGTTCAGGAACATCATGCATCTCGATCATACGAAGCTTATCTGGGACCGTCTCTCTGAGGTCTATGAAGGTCATCGAACCCGTCATGATCCTTGGTTTGAGGACTTTAAGGAATCTCTCAAAGTGATGACATTCGAACCAGAATCATCATCCTCTTCATCATGCCTTATGGCAAAAAGTGCTGAGGTAACTGAATGCTACCTATCCGAGTATAGTGATGATGAATCTGGTGATGAATTTGGACCAAGCTATGTCAAACTTGCTTCCCTTGCCACTAAACAACAAAGAGCTTTGGAAAAAGTTCAATACATGCTAAATAAGAGCGATGATATGTTGGGTGAAGAAATGGATCAGTCAAAAGCTTTGGCTGAAAGTCTTCAGAGACTTCATACTAAGTATGACACCCTTCAAGATCAACATAACACTCTCTTGTCTGATCATGAGAAGCTTTCTTATAATTTCTTCAAAGAAAACAAGATCTTGAGAAACTAAGAGTGAGTTATGAAGATCTTCAGAAGGAGCGCGATTCATTACTTGCTCAACAAATCAGCGCTGCTCAGGAAGAATTTGTTCCTCCATGTTTGAAATGCATTGAACGTGAATCTGCTAATTCTTCACCTGAATGTTCAAATGCTTCTAATGCTACAAATTCTCCACCTGCCTCTGCTATCTCTAATTCCTCATCTGAGGACATTGCTAGTATCACTGACGATGCAGGGCTGAAGGAATTGTACATGATAGGCATGTACAAAAGCCTCAAAGGGCATCAGACTCTTTGTGATGTGCTTAAAAAGCAGATCCTCAACAAGAACCCTAGGAAAGAGGGTATTGCATTTGAGAGGAAACTCAATGCTGATGGTACATAATGGAAGCCTGAGCAGTACCCCAAAACCTCATGGGTTGCTGCAAAGGGACCTCTAGTTGATCCATCTAATCTATCTGGCTTTACATGTGAATCTCCTCATTCTTCTGATGAGTCATTTGACTCCAACTATAAACTGTTCAAAAATCAGAATGGTGAAGTATTTGCTAGATATGTTGGTACTAACTGCAGGAACAGTTCCCCGATGAAAAAAATCTGGGTTCCCAAAAGGTGCCTTGAAAGTCTTCAGGTGAATGTCCTCATGACACCACCTGTGAAGAATAGGAACCCCAGATCAAATTCTTCATATGAACCAAATTCTTCATATGGATCCAAGTCCTCATACGGACCAAATTCCTCACGTGGATCATATTCCTCAAAAGGATCAAAGTCCTCATATGATCATTATCGTGCTAACCCCTCTGTTTCGCAGGGAAGATCTAAGGGCTATGAATATGTGCATTATTCTTCAAACCATTATGTTCATAAGTCCTCGAAGAATTTCTCTGCTTATTCATATGCTTATCCTAACTCCCCTTATGTGAAACGAAATGGACTGGCTTCAATGCCACCTTTCTCATATGGAGCTCGCAGAGTGATGAACTCTTTGCCACCCCTTCAGATGTGGGTGGTGAAGAAAAAGAACTAATCTCTTCTGCAGGGTCAGGTCTCCAGACGTACTCAAACGTCTGAAGAATTTGCTGGAGACCTGAAAAGTGCCTGAAAGGACGCAGGCTAATCATGAAGAAATGAACTTTCATTTCTCACGTCCTCATACTGCTTTATCTGTTCTGTTGCTTGATGAAATTGATCTGATGAATTGATGTCATATTCTTCACTGATGAAGTATATGAAGTTTGTAAGCTGCACTAATTCATCTGCAGGATGATCAACCCAAAGCCACTGAGTGGGTCCTCGATAGTGGATGTAGAAATCACATGACTGATGACAAGAATCTATTGATGGATGCTCCCTTATCATCATCACATCTGAAGCATATCATCTTCGCTGACAAAGGCAAAAGTCAGGTATTGGGTTTAGGTAAGGTTGCGATCACAAAGGATCGACACATGGAAAAAGTCATGCTTGTCGAGTCCTTAGGATACAACCTCATGTCTGTCTCAATGCTTTGTGATCTTGATATGGTTGTTGTCTTTGGCAAGTATCGTTGTGTTGTGGTTATGGAAGCTGACAATTCCAAAGTCTTCGAAGGCTTTAGGAGAGGAGACTTGTATATTGTTGATTTCTCTACAGGACCGCAACCAGCCATGTGCCTACTTGCAAAAGCTTCAGAAGGCTGGCTATGGCATCGACGACTTGGTCATGCAGGCATGAGGAATTTGTACACGCTTGCGAAGAAGAAGCATGTCATTGGCATTGAGAATGTCAAATTCCTCAAGGATCACTTATGCGGAGCCTGTGAAGCTGGGAAGATGACCAAGGCCAAGCATCCAGCGAAGACTATCATGACCACTACTCGACCATTCGAATTGCTTCACATGGACCTCTTTGGTCCTAATCATTACTCAGCAGTCACAAATGATGCATCTCTCTATGGCTTTGTTATTGTTGATGATTACTCTCGTTACACTTGGGTACATATTGTCACTTACAAACATGAAGTGCAGGAAGTCTTCAAACGATTTTCCTCGAGGGCTTCACCAACTTTGGTGTGAAGATCAAGCACATCAGAAGTGACCATGGAACTGAGTTCAAGAATTCTGGTCTTGATGACTATCTTGATGAACTTGGTATTACTCATGAGTTATCTGCTCCTTATACTCCTCAGCAGAATGGAGTCGTGGAGCGCAAGAACGGAACTCTTGTTGAGATGGCTCGCACTATGCTTGATGAGTACAAGACGCCTCGTCACTTCTGGATTGAGGCAATTTATACTGCGTGCCACATCATCAACAGAGTATATCTTCACAAATTCTTCAAGAAGACTGCCTATGAACTCCTCACTGACAAGAAACCCAATGTGAGTTATTTCAAAGTCTTCGGTGCTAAATGTTGGATTAGAGATCCTCATCACAACTCAAAATTTGCACCGAAAGCACATGAAGGTTTTATGCTTGGTTACGGGAAGGACTCGCACACCTACAGAGTCTTCAACAACGTTCTTCACAAGGTTGTTGAAACTGTAGATGTGCGGTTCGATGAAACTAATGGCTCGCAAAGAGAGCACCTACCTTTTGTGATAGATAAACCAACACCTGAGGAATCTATCAAGTTCAAGGCTACTAAGGATGTCATTCCTATCGAAGAATCTGCTGAAGAATTCATTCCAGAGCATGAAGAACGTCGAGCTAATGCACCTGAAGAAAATGCTGAAGAAAATGGTGCTGAAGAAAATGTTGATCATATTCCTCGGCGACAACCAGCTCATCCTCGCGTTGCAAAAGAAGTGCAAGTTGAAAAGATCATTGATGACATTGAAGCACCAGGTCCTCTCACACGCTCAAAAGCTTCACATTTATCTAACTTTTGTGGGCACTATGCTTTTGTCTCTATCACTGAGCCCACTAAGGTAGATGAAGCATTTCTGGAGCCTAAGTGGATTCAGGCCACGCAAGAAGAATTACATCAGTTCGAGCTCAACAACGTCTAGGGACTGGTCAAACGTCCAGATCCTCGCAAGCACAATATCATTGGCACAAAGTGGATCTACCGCAACAAGCAAGATGAAAATGGCCTTGTGGTGAGGAATAAGGCACGGCTTGTAGCTCAAGGCTACACACAGGTTGAAGGAATTGATTTCGATGAAACTTTTGCACCTGTTGCTAGACTTGAGGCTATTCACATATTACTTGCTTATGCTAACCATCATGATATCACTTTATATCAAATGGATGTGAAAAGTGCATTTGAAAGAACATGCGGTGTGTTGGAAATATGCCCTAGAGGCAATAATAAATGGTTATTATTATATTTCTTTGTTCATGATAATTGTCTATTGTTCATGCTATAATTGTGTTATCCGGAAATCGTAATACACGTGTGAATATATAGACCACAACGTGTCCCTAGTAAGCCTCTAGTTGACTAGCTCGTTGATCAATAGATAGTCATGGTTTCCTGACTATGGACATTGGATGTCATTGATAACGGGACCACATCATTAGGAGAATGATGTGATGGACAAGACCCAATCCTAAGCATAGCATAAAAGATCGTGTAGTTCGTTTGCTAGAGCTTTTCCAATGTCAAGTATCTTTTCTTTAGACCATGAGATCGTGTAACTCCCGGATACCGTAGGAGTGCTTTGGGTGTGCCAAACGTCACAACGTAACTGGGTGACTATAAAGGTACACTACGGGTATCTCTGAAAGTGTCTGTTGGGTTGACACGGATCGAGACTGGGATTTGTCACTCCGTATGACGGAGAGGTATCTCTGGGCCCATTCGGTAATGCATCATCATAATGAGCTCAATGTGACTAAGGAGTTAGCCACGGGATCATGCATTACGGTATGAGTAAAGAGACTTGCCGGTAACGAGATTGAACAAGGTATTGGGATACCGACGATCGAATCTCGGGCAAGTAACATACCGATTGACAAAGGGAATTGTATACGGGATTGATTGAATCCTCGACATCGTGGTTCATCCGATGAGATCATCGTGGAACATGTGGGAGCCAACATGGGTATCCAGATCCCGCTGTTGGTTATTGACCGGAGAGGCGTCTCGGACATGTCTGCATGTCTCCCGAACCCGTAGGGTCTACACACTTAAGGTTCGGTGACGCTAGGGTTGTAGAGATATTAGTATGCGGAAACCCGAAAGTTGTTCGGAGTCCCGGATGGATCCCGGACGTCACGAGGAGTTCCGGAATGGTCTGGAGGTGAAGAATTATATATAGGAAGTCCAGTTTCGGCCACCGGGAAAGTTTCGAGGGTTATCGGTATTGTACCGGGACCACCGGAAGGGTCCAGGGGGTCCACCGGGTGGGGCCACCTATCCCGGAGGGCCCCATGGGCTGAAGTGGGAAGGGAACCAGCCCTTAGTGGGCTGGAGCGCCCCCCTTGGGCCTCCCCCTGCGCCTAGGGTTGGAAACCCTAGGGGTGGGGGGCGCCCCACTTGGCTTGGGGGGGAAGCCACCCCCCTTCCCCCTTGGCCGCCGCCCCCCTTGGAGATCTAATCTCCCAGGGCCGGCGCCCCCCCAGGGGGCCTATATATAGTGGGGGGGAGGGAGGGCAGCAGCACCACAGCCCCTGGCGCCTCCCTCTCCCCCTGCAACACCTCTCCCTCTCGCAGAAACTTGGCGAAGCCCTGCCGAGATCCCGCTACATCCACCACCACGCCGTCGTGCTGCTGGATCTCCATCAACCTCTCATTCCCCCTTGCTGGATCAAGAAGGAGGAGACGTCGCTGCTCCGTACGTGTGTTGAACGCGGAGGTGCCGTCCGTTCGGCACTCGGTCATCGGTGATTTGGATCACGGCGAGTACGACTCCATCAACCCCGTTCATTAGAACGCTTCCGCTCGCGATCTACAAGGGTATGTAGATGCACTCCTTTCCCCTCGTTGCTAGTATACTCCATAGATGGATCTTGGTGATGCGTAGGAAATTTTAAAATTCTGCTACGATCCCCAAAAGTGGCATCATGAGCCAGGCCTATGCGTAGTTACTATGCACGAGTAGAACACAAAGCAGTTGTGGGCGTAGATGTTGCCAATTCTTCTTGCCGCTACTAGTCTTATCTTGTTTCGGCGGTATTGTGGGATGAAGCGGCCCGGACCGACCTTACACGTACGCTTACGTGAGACAGGTTCCACCGACTGACATGCACTAGTTGCATAAGGTGGCTAGCGGGTGTCTGTCTCTCCCACTTTAGTCGGAACGGATTCGATGAAAAGGGTCCTTATGAAGGGTAAATAGAAATTGGCATATCACGTTGTGGTTCTACGTAGGTAAGAAACGTTCTTGCTAGAAACCTATACAAGCCACGTAAAAACTTGCAACAACAATTAGAGGACGTCTAACTTGTTTTTGCAGCATGTGCCTTGTGATGTGATATGGCCAGAAGATGTGATGAATGATATATGTGATGTATGAGATTGATCGTATTCTTGTAATAGGAATCACGACTTGCATGTCGATGAGTATGACAACCGGCAGGATCCATAGGAGTTGTCTTTATTTTTGTATGACCTGCGTGTCATTGAATAACGCCATGTAAATT
This sequence comes from Triticum aestivum, assembly GCF_018294505.1. NCBI lineage: Eukaryota > Viridiplantae > Streptophyta > Magnoliopsida > Poales > Poaceae > Triticum > Triticum aestivum. The sequence goes on from NC_057805.1 coordinate 329,307,662, forward strand.
ACTTTAATTTATTGCTAAACGCGTTAGCCATAGAAGTAGAAGTAATCGTTGGCGTGACAACTTCATGAAGACACAATGATGGAGATCATGGTGTCATGCCGGTGACGAAGATGATCATGGTGCCCCGAAGATGGAGATCAAAGGAGCAAAATGATATTGGCCATAGCATGTCACTATTTGATTGCATGTGATGTTTATCATGTTTTGCATCTTATTTGCTTAGAACGACGGTAGTAAGTAAGATGATCCCTTATTATAATTTCAAGAAAGTGTTCCCCCTAACTGTGCACCGTTGCGAAGGTTCGTTGTTTCGAAGCACCACGTGATGATCGGGTGTGATAGATTCTAACATTCGCATACAACGGGTGTTGACGAGCCTAGCATGTACAGACATGGCCTCGGAACACACGCAATACACTTAGGTTGACTTGACGAGCCTAGCATGTACAGACATGGCCTCGGAACACGGAGGACCGAAAGGTCGAGCATGAGTCGTATAGAAGATACGATCAACATGGAGATGTTCACCGATCTTGACTAGTCCGTCTCACGTGATGATCGGACACGGCCTAGTTAACTCGGATCATGTTTCACTTAGATGACTAGAGGGATGTCTATCTGAGTGGGAGTTCATTGAATAATTTGATTAGATGAACTTAATTATCATGAACTTAGTCTAAAATCTTTACAAATATGTCTTGTAGATCAAATGGCCCACGTTGTCCTCAACTTCAACGCGTTCCTAGAGAAAACCAAGCTGAAAGATGATGGCAGTAACTATACGGACTGGGTCCGGAACCTGAGGATCATCTTCATAGCTGCCAAGAAAGATTATGTCCTAGAAGCACCGCTAGGTGAAGCACCAATCCCAGATAACCAAGACGTTATGAACGCTTGGCAATCACGTGCCGATGATTACTCCCTCGTTTAGTGCGGCATGCTTTACAGCTTAGAACCGGGGCTCCAAAAGCGCTTTGAGAAGCATGGAGCATATGAGATGTTCGAAGAGCTGAAAATGGTTTTCCAAGCTCATGCCCGGGTCGAGAGATATGAAGTCTCCGACAAGTTCTTTAGCTGTAAAATGGAGGAAAATAGTTCTGTTAGTGAGCACATACTCAGAATGTCTGGGTTACATAACTGCTTGTCTCAGTTGGGAGTCAATCTCCCGGATGACGCGGTCATTGACAGAATCCTTCAGTCGCTTCCACCGAGCTACAAGAGCTTTGTGATGAACTTCAATATGCAGGGGATGGAAAAGACCATTCCTGAGGTATATTCAATGCTGAAATCAGCGGAGGTGGAGATCAGAAAAGAACATCAAGTGTTGATGGTGAATAAAACCACTAAGTTCAAGAAAGGCAAGGGTAAGAAGAACTTCAAGAAGGACGGCAAGGGAGTTGCCGCGCCCGGTAAGCCAGTTGCCGGGAAGAAGTCGAAGAATGGACCCAAGCCTGAGACTGAGTGCTTTTATTGCAAGGGAAGTGGTCACTGGAAGCGGAACTGCCCCAAATACTTAGCGGACAAGAAGGCCGGCAACACCAAAGGTATATGTGATATACATGTAATTGATGTGTACCTTACCAGTACTCGTAGTAGCTCCTGGGTATTTGATATCGGTGCGGTTGCTCATATTTGTAACTCAAAACAGGAACTGCGGAATAAGCGGAGACTGGCAAAGGACGAGGTGACGATGCGCGTCGGGAATGGTTCCAAGGTCGATGTGATCGCCGTCGGCACGCTACCTCTGCATTTACCTATCGGATTAGTTTTAAACCTCAATAATTGTTATTTAGTGCCAGCTTTGAGCATGAACATTGTATCTGGATCTCGCTTAATTCGAGATGGCTACTCATTTAAATCCGAGAATAATGGTTGTTCTATTTATATGAGAGATATGTTTTATGGTCATGCCCCGCTGGTCAATGGTTTATTCTTGATGAATCTCGAACGTGATGTTACACATATTCATAGTGTGAATACCAAAAGATGTAAAGTTGATAACGATAGTCCCACATACTTGTGGCACTGCCGCCTTGGTCACATTGGTGTCAAGCGCATGAAGAAGCTCCATACAGATGGACTTTTGGAGTCTCTTGATTACGAATCATTTGACACGTGCGAACCATGCCTCATGGGTAAGATGACCAAGACTCCGTTCTCCGGAACAATGGAGCGAGCAACCAATTTATTGGAAATCATACATATCGATGTGTGCGGTCCAATGAGTGTTGAGGCTCGCGGAGGATATCGTTATGTTCTCACTCTCACTGATGACTTAAGTAGATATGGGTATGTCTACCTAATGAAACACAAGTCTGAAACCTTTGAAAAGTTCAAGGAATTTCAGAGTGAGGTTGAGAATCAACGTGACAGAAAAATAAAGTTCTTACGATCAGATCGTGGTGGAGAATATTTAAGTCACGAATTTGGTGCGCACTTAAGGAAATGTGGAATCGTTTCACAACTCACGCCGCCTGGAACACCTCAGCGAAATGGTGTGTCCGAACGTCGTAATCGCACTCTATTGGATATGGTGCGATCTATGATGTCTCTTACCGATCTACCGCTCTCATTTTGGGGCTATGCTTTAGAGACTGCCGCATTCACTTTAAATAGGGCTCCGTCAAAATCCGTTGAAACGACACCGTATGAATTATGGTTTGGGAAGAAACCTAAGCTGTCGTTTCTAAAAGTTTGGGGATGCGATGCTTATGTCAAGAAACTTCAACCTGAAAAGCTCGAACCCAAGTCGGAAAAATGCGTCTTCATAGGATACCCTAAGGAAACTATTGGGTATACCTTCTACCTCAGATCTGAAGGCAAGATCTTTGTTGCCAAGAACGGGTCCTTTCTGGAGAAAGAGTTTCTCTCGAAAGAATTGAGTGGGAGGAAAGTGGAACTTGATGAGGTGATAGTCACCCCTTCCGAACCCGAAAGTAGCGCAGCGCAGGAAGATGTTCCTGTGGTGCGTACACCAACTGGGGAGGAAGTTAATGATGATGATCATGAAGCTTCGGATCAAGTTACTACTGAACTTCGTAGGTCCACAAGGACACGTACCGCACCAGAGTGGTACGGCAACCCTGTCCTGGAAATCATGTTGTTAGACAACGGTGAACCTTCGAACTATGAAGAAGCGATGGCGGGCCCGGATTCCGACAAATGTCTAGAAGCCATGAAATCCGAGATAGGATCCAAGTATGAAAACGAAGTATGGACTTTGACTGACTTGCCCGATGATCGGCGAGCCATAGAAAATAAATGGATCTTTAAGAAGAAGACAGACGCGGATGGTAATGTGACCATCTATAAGGCTCGACTTGTCGCTAAGGGTTATCGACAAGTTCAAGGGGTTGACTACGATGAGACTTTCTCACCCGTAGCGAAGCTGAAGTCCGTCCGAATCATGTTAGCAATTGCCGCATTCTATGATTATGAGATATGGCAAATGGACGTCAAAACGGCATTCCTTAATGGCTTCCTTAAGGAAGAATTGTATATGATGCAGCCGAAAGGTTTTGTCGATCCTAAGAATGCTGACAAAGTATGCAAGCTCCAGCGCTCAATCTATGGGCTGGTGCAAGCATCTCGGAGTTGGAACATTCGCTTTGATGAGATGATCAAAGCGTTTGGGTTTACACAGACTTATGGAGAAGCCTATGTTTACAAGAAAGTGAGTGGGAGCTCTGTAGCATTTCTCATATTATATGTGGATGACATACTATTGATGGGAAATGATATAGAATTCTTGGAAAGTATAAAGGCCTATTTGAATAAGTGTTTTTCAATGAAGGACCTTGGAGAAGCTGCTTATATATTAGGCATCAAGATCTATAGAGATAGATCAAGACGCCTCATTGGTCTTTCACAGAGTACGTACCTTGACAAGATATTGAAGAAGTTCAATATGGATCAGTCCAAGAAGGGGTTCTTGCATGTATTGCAAGGTGTGCAATTGAGCATGGCTCAATGCCCGACCACGGCAGAAGATAGAGAAAAGATGAGTGTCATCCCCTATGCCTCGGCCATAGGGTCTATTATGTATGCCATGCTATGTACCAGACCTGATGTAAACCTTGCCGTAAGTTTGGTAGGAAGGTACCAAAGTAATCCCGGCATGGAACACTGGACAGCGGTCAAGAATATCCTAAAGTACCTGAAGAGGACTAAGGATATGTTTCTCGTTTATGGAGGTGACGAAGAGCTCGTCGTAAAGGGTTACGTCGACGCTAGCTTCGACACAGATCTGGATGACTCGAAGTCACAAACCGGATACGTGTATATTTTGAATGGAGGAGCAGTAAGCTGGTGCAGTTGCAAGCAAAGCGTCGTGGCAGGATCTACATGTGAAGCGGAGTACATGGCGGCCTCAGAGGAAGCACAGGAAGCAGTCTGGATAAAGGAGTTCATTACCGACCTAGGGGTGATTCCCAATGCGTCGGGCCCGATGACTCTCTTCTGTGACAACACTGGAGCTATTGCCCTTGCCAAGGATCCCAGGTTTCACAGGAAGACCAGGCATATCAAGCGTCGCTTCAACTCCATTCGTGAAAGTGTTCAAAATGGAGACATAGATATTTGTAAAGTACATACGGACCTGAATGTAGCAGATCCGTTGACTAAACCTCTCCCTAGAGCAAAACGTGATCAACACCAGAACGCTATGGGTGTTCGATTCATCACAATGTAACTAGATTATTGACTCTAGTGCAAGTGGGAGACTGTTGGAAATATGCCCTAGAGGCAATAATAAATGGTTATTATTATATTTCTTTGTTCATGATAATTGTCTATTGTTCATGCTATAATTGTGTTATCCGAAAATCATAATACACGTGTGAATATATAGACCACAACGTGTCCCTAGTAAGCCTCTAGTTGACTAGCTCGTTGACCAACAGATAGTCATGGTTTCCTGACTATGGACATTGGATGTCATTGATAACGGGATCACATCATTAGGAGAATGATGTGATGGACAAGACCCAATCCTAAGCATAGCATAAAAGATCGTGTAGTTAGTTTGCTAGAGCTTTTCCAATGTCAAGTATCTTTTCCTTAGACCATGAGATCGTGTAACTCCCGGATACCGTAGGAGTGCTTTGGGTGTGCCAAACGTCACAACGTAACTGGGTGACTATAAAGGTACACTACGGGTATCTCTGAAAGTGTCTGTTGGGTTGACACGGATCGAGACTGGGATTTGTCACTCCGTATGACGGAGAGGTATCTCTCGGCCCACTCGGTAATGCATCATCATAATGAGCTCAATGTGACTAAGGAGTTAGCCACGGGATCATGCATTACGGTACGAGTAAAGAGACTTGCCAGTAACGAGATTGAACAAGGTATTGGGATACCGACGATCGAATCTCGGGCAAGTAACATACCGATTGACAAAGGGAATTGTATACGGGATTGATTGAATCCTCGACATCGTGGTTCATTCGATGAGATCATCGTGGAACATGTGGGAGCCAACATGGGTATCCAGATCCCGCTGTTGGTTATTGACCGGAGAGGCGTCTCGGTCATGTTTGCATGTCTCCCGAACCCGTAGGGTCTACACACTTAAGGTTCGGTGACGCTAGGGTTGTAGAGATATTAGTATGCGGAAACCCGAAAGTTGTTCGGAGTCCCGGATGAGATCCCGGACGTCACGAGGAGTTCCGGAATGGTCTGGAGGTGAAGAATTATATATAGGAAGTCCAGTTTCGGCCACCGGGAAAGTTTCGGGGGTTATCGGTATTGTACCGGGACCACCGGAAGGGCCCAGGGGTCCACCGGGTGGGGGCACCTATCCCGGAGGGCCCCATGGGCTGAAGTGGTAAGGGAACCAGCCCTTAGTGGGCTGGGGCGCCCCCCTTGGGCCTCCCCCTGCGCCTAGGGTTGGAAACCCTAGGGGTGGGGGCGCCCCACTTGGCTTGGGGGGAAGCCACCCCCCTTCCCCCTTGGCCGCCGCCCCCCTTGGAGATCTGATCTCCCAGGGCCGGCACCCCCCCAGGGGGCCTATATATAGTGGGGGGGGGAGGGAGGGCAGCAGCACCACAGCCCCTGGCGCCTCCCTCTCCCCCCTGCAACACCTCTCCCTCTCGCAGAAGCTTGGCGAAGCCCTGCCGAGATCCCGCTACATCCACCACCACGCCGTCGTGCTGCTGGATCTCCATCAACCTCTCCTTCCCCCTTGCTGGATCAAGAAGGAGGAGACGTCGCTGCTCCGTACGTGTGTTGAACGCGGAGGTGCCGTCCGTTCGGCACTCGGTCATCGGTGATTTGGATCACGGCGAGTACGACTCCATCAACCCCGTTCATTAGAACGCTTCCGCTCGCGATCTACAAGGGTATGTAGATGCACTCCTTTCCCCTCGTTGCTAGTATACTCCATAGATGGATCTTGGTGATGCGTTGGAAATTTTAAAATTCTGCTATGATCCCCAACATGGTGCCCCCATGTTTGGTTTTGGTAATTGATGACAATCTCTATGGACTAATGGTTGCCTTGAGTTATATTTGAAGGGTTTGTCCATAGGATTTTCTTAGAGTCCATTTGTTGGTTTCAAGGAGAGTTTGTGATGACCAAGGTGCTATAAAGGAATTATCCAAAGATTGGTCTTGTGAGTGTTGAGCTTATTGCAAGCATGTCTTGAAGAAGAAGTGTGTGTGATCATTCATGTTTACCTTCAAGACATCATCCAAATGAAGAGAGTTGGAAAGATTCAAGGTTGATCAAGACTAAGTCAAGAGTGAATCAAGTTGGTCAACACACAAAGCGCACAAGATGTACCGAGGGATCAAGCGATCCCATGGTATGGTAAGCATTGTCAATTACGCTTTGTGTACTAACACATGGTCTTCGTGAGAGTTCTTTGTGGGGTTAGGTTGCGGTGTGCAAGTTCAAGTGAAGCGGGCAAGTTCAAGTAAAGCATCACGAAGAGATCAAATGCTTGAAGCCATTGTGGTGACAATGGACTTGTGAAGATGTGCGGAAGGGTGGCTCACCCATAGTGGAGTATCTGGGAGCAATCAACTAGTCTTCATCGAGCCAACGCAATCAAGAAAGGTGTTCCATCTTGAGGGAGTCAAGATCGTCATCATCTAGCTCAAGTGGACCATGTGCAAGGCAAATGTTTGCTCTTGATAGGTTTTCTATTTTACCGGTCTCATGATGGTAGTTGGGAGACCGGGTTATAGGATCGATTGACGTACTATCAAGGGGGGCTCTCGATGAGTAGCTTGATCATATCATTCGTAGAGAGCTCAAACCATTGCATCCTTGCATCATATTTCTTGGTTCTTGTTAGCTTCTCTTTGTGAGTTTTGGAGCTTTTGATCATCTTCATGACAAGCTCGAGTTCATCGAAAACGGAGTTAACATGCATATTCTATGATGTTTTCGATGTTGGAGGTTTTTCCGGTTCTTCTCGGTTGGAGTTTTCTCTCCTCTATATATTAGGCATACCTCCCCTGCCTCCGTGCTTCCTCGTGACGATCTCCGAAGTACCTAAGAATGCATAATGTTTCCATTTGAGGTAGAATCTGACTCACGTGTGAATCCGAATGAATCTCGAAGAGGAAAGAGTTCACCTCGGTTTCGATGGTGCGTGCACGTGCTCTTGTCATCGTTCCTCTCGGTGCTTGTGGTGGTGGTGTGACGTCCATGGGGATGGTCGAGGGATGCTCCGCATCAGGGAGGCTGCCATAAGAGGTGGCTGATACGTCTCCAACGTATCTATAATTTTTGATTGTTCCATGCTATTATATTATATGTTTTGGATGTTTAATGGGCTTTATTATTCACTTTTATATTATTTTTGGGACTAACCTACTAACCGAAGGCCCAGTGCAAATTGCTGTTTTTTTGCCTATTTCAGTGTTCCGCAGAAAAGGAATATCAAACAGCATCCAAACGGAATGAAACCTTCGCGAGGATCGTTTTTGGAACAAACTCAATCCAGGAGACTTGCAGTGGACGTCAAGGAAGCAACGAGGCGGCCACGAGGCAGGGAGGCGCGCCTAGAGGGGTAGGCGTGCCCCCACCCTCGTGGGCCCCTCGTGACTCCACCGACCTACTTCTTTCGCCTATATATACTCTTATACCCTGAAAACATCCAGGGGAGCCACGAAACCTATTTTCCACCGCCGAAACCTTCTGTACCCGTTGAAAGAACATGCGGTGCCCCCATGTTTGGTTTTGGTAATTGATGACAATCTCTATGGACTACTGGTTGCCTTGAGTTATATTTGAAGGATTTGTCCATAGGCATTTCTTGAAGTCCATGTGTTGGTTTCAAGGAGTTTATGTGGTGACCAAGGTGTTATTAAGGAATTATCCAAAGATTGGTCATGTGAGAGTTGAGCTTATTGCAAGCATGTCTTGAAGAAGAAGATTGTGTGATCATTCATGTTTACCTTCAAGACATCATCCAAATGAAGAGAGTTGGAAAGAGTCAAGGTTGATCAAGACTAAGTCAAGAGTGAATCATGTTGATCAACACACAAAGCGCACAAGATGTACCGAGGGATCAAGCGATCCCATGGTATGGTAAGCATTGTCAATTACGCTTTGTGTACTAACCCATGGTCTTTGTGAGAGTTCTTTGTGGGGTTAGGTTGCGGTGTGCAAGTTCAAGTGAAGCGGGCAAGTTCAAGTAAAGCATCACGAAGAGATCAAATGCTTGAAGCCATTGTGGTGACAATGGACTTGTGAAGATGTGCGGAAGGGTGGCTCACCCATAGTGGAGTATGGGGGAGCAATCAACTAGTCTTCATCGAGCCAACGCAATCAAGAAAGGTGGTCCATCTTTAGGGAGTCAAGATCGTCATCATCTAGCTCAAGTGGACCATGTGCAAGGCAAAGGTTTGCTCTTGATAGGTTTTCTATTTTACCGGTCTCATGATGGTAGTTGGGAGACCGGGTTATAGGATCGATTGCCGTACTATCAAGGGGGGCTCTCGATGAGTAGCTTGATCATATCGTTCATAGAGAGCTCAAACCATTGCATCCTTGCATCATCTTTATTGGTTCTTGTTTGGTTCTTCTCTTTGTGAGTTTTGGAGCTTATGGTCATCTTGATGACAAGCTCGAGTTCATCGAAAACGGAGTTCACTCACATCTTCTATGATGTTTTCGATGTTGGAGGTTATGCCGGTTCTTCTCGGTTGGAGGTTTCACTCCTCTATTTGTTGGCATACCTCCCTTGCCTCTTCTTCCTCTATCCAACAAGCTTGAGTTTGCTCAATTCGGAGCTCATTTGCAGAAGTTTTGGCAGTTCTGGTCTTCCTTGGAGTGTACTTGTTTTCGTGGCCTTGGCATAAGGTTGGCGCCAGCGGTAGTACCGCTGGACCGGAGCGGCAGTACCGCGTATCGCCACCAGCGGTAGTACCGCCGTCCCACAGCGGTAGTACCGCCTATGGCCATAAGCGGTAGTACGGCTCCGGTTCCGCGCTGGAACCGCCTCGACTCGAGACGTGGTTTTCTCGTGTCGAGTTCAGCGACAGTAGTAGCAGCAGTAGGAGCGGTAGCACCGCTCATGTGCGGTAGTACCGCGGCTACCACCGCCCCTAGTACCGCTGGGCCAAGCGGCAGTACCGCTGCGGCCAACGATAGTACCGTTGGCTCCAGCGGTAGTGCCGCTCATTCGGCTCTGCCTCACCCTCTGTTTTGCTTCGCTCTATTTGTTCTACCGCCCGGGCGGTAGTACCGCTCGTGCGCGGACTAAGCACATAACGGTTGGATTCGGGAGCTCCTATAAAAGGGGGTCTTCTTCCTCATTCAACCTTATCCTTTTAGCTCGTGTTCTTCCCCCATTGTTGACCTTCTTCGAGCTTGCTAACTCTCAATCCCTCCATGGATTCTTGCTAGTTTTTGAGGGAAAAGAGAGAGGAGATCTAGATCCACATTTCCACCAATCACTTTCTCCTCTATTTGAGGGGAACCCATTGGATCTAGATCTTGGAGTTCTTGGTGTTCTCCTTCTTGTTCTTCCTCTCTTTTGCCTCCCTAGCATTAGTTTCTTCGGTGGGATTTGAGAGAGAAGGACTTGGGCACTCCGTGTGCCCTTGCCATTGCATTTGTGCATCGGTTTGAGTTCTCCATGGTGATACGTGGAAGTTACAAGTTGAGAAGCTTATTACTCTTGGGTGCTTGGTACCCTTGAGCTTGTTCCTCTTGGGTGCTTGGGCGCCCTAGACGGTTGGTGGTGTTCGGAGCTCAATCATTGTGGTGTAAAGCTCCGGGCAAGCGTCGAGGTCTCCAATTAGGTTGTGGAGATCGCCTCGAGCAATTTGACGGGTTTCGGTGACCGCCCCAAGGGTTGCCAAAGTGTACGGGTTCGGTGACCGCCCCCAAGGGTTGCCATTTGTACGGGTTCGGTGACCGCCCTCAAGGGTCCCTTAGTGGAATCACGGCATCTTGCATTGTGCGAGGGCGTGAGGAGATTACGGTGGCCCTAGTGGCTTCTTGGGGAGCATTGTGCCTCCACACCGCTCCAAACAGAGATTAGCATCTGCAAGGGTGTGAACTTCGGGATACATCGTCGTCTCCGCGTGCCTCGGTTATCTCTTACCCGAGCCCTTTACTTATGCACTTTACTTTGTGATAGCCATATTGTTTCTTGTCATATATCTTGCTATCACCTAGTTGTTTATCTTGCTTAGCATAAGTTGTTGGTGCACATAGGTGAGCCTAGTTGTTGTAGGTTTTGTGCTTGTCAAATTAACCACTAGGTTTATTCCGCATTTGTTCAAGCCTAAACCGTGATTATTTTAAAGCACCTATTCACCCCCCTCTAGGCGACATCCACGATCTTTCAGCATTCCTCAATGGTAAGCTTGAGGAAGAAGTATATGTTGCTCAACCCCCAGGTTTTGAAGACCCAAAGCATCCTGACAAAGTCTTCAGACTCAACAAGGCCCTCTATGGCCTCAAGCAGGCCCCTCGGGCGTGGTATGATACTTTGAAGGAATTCCTCATGAAGAAAGGCTTCAAACCCTGGTTCACTCGACCCTACTCTTTTCACTAAATCTTATGATGGTGAACTGTTTGTGTGCCAAATATATGTTGATGATATTATCTTTGGCTGTACTGACCAACGTTATAGTGATGAATTTGCCTATATGATGAGTGAAGAATATCAAATGTCTATGATGGGAGAATTGAAATTCTTCTTAGGTCTTCAAATTCGTCAACAACGCAATGGCATATTCATATCTCAGGAGAAATACCTCAAGGATGTACTGAGGAAATTCGGCATGCAAGATTGCAAAGGCGTCAAAATTCCTATGCCCACAAATGGCCATCTGTGCACTGATGAAAATGGTATTGACTTCGATCATAAGGTATACCGCTCCATGATTGGTTCTTTATTGTACTTATGTGCATCTAGGCTAGATATAATGCTTAGTGTTTGCATGTGTGCCCGATTTCAAGCTACACCGAAGGAATCACACCATAAGGCTGTGAAGCATATTCTTCGATATCTAGCTCACACACCAACACTTGGATTATGGTACCCCAAGGGCTCGGCTTTTGATCTCATTGGATATTCTGACTCTGACTATGCTGGTGATCGTGTGGACCACAAGTCAACATCTGGTACATGTCATTTCGTCGGACGATCTTTGGTCTGTTGGTCCTCGAAGAAACAGAACTGCGTATCACTGTCTACTGCTGAAGCTGAGTACATTGCTGCTGGTTCTTGCTGTGCTCAATTGCTGTGGATGAAGCAAACTCTCAAGGACTACGGTGTCAACGTGAAGAATGTGCCTCTCTTCTGTGACAATGAGAGTGCCATCAAGATTTCTCACAACCCAGTTCAGCACTCGAAGACAAAGCACATTCAGATTCGTCATCATTTTCTTCGCGATCATGTGTTGAAGGGCGACATTTCTATTGAGCATGTGAAGACTGAAGAACAGCTAGCCGATATCTTCACAAAGCCCTTGGATGAGAAGAGATTTAGCAAGTTGCGGTGTGAGCTAAATATCTTAGAATCTTCGAATGTTCTTTGAAAAGGACACTCATCCTAACACTTATGCAAATTGATGACTTAGATGTGCAACACATGAAGAAAAGTTTTTCTTCAATCAATGAAGAATAACACTCTTAGTGTGAAGAAATTAACGAATAATTTGATTCTCAGAACCCTACGGCAATTGTATGCGGTGTCTGAATATATATATATATATATGAGTTTATGTCCTCTACAGCATTCACTTATGGCTAATTCTTCAAGTTGTTTTTTCTGCTAAGTGAATGTGATCGGACCCTACCCCCTCTATGCTAAACTCAACCCAATCTATTCACAAATTCTTCATGTGCATTCTATTTGAAACTCGTTCAAAATCTTCACTGTGTCCTTGTCAGCTAAAGAATTTGCGAACGAAACTTTTAACTTATCTTATCCAAATTTTCGGCTTTGCCGCTCAAACCGTTCCACATCCCACGAAAATACTTATCTATTCACCCACGATCTCACACGATCTCCACTTCTCAGTACGTGGGTGACACATGTCAAGCGAATGAGAAGGGTCAGGGGCACGTTCGTCCAAAATCTTCGGGCGAACAGTTTTTCACCGTGGCTGTAAGTACCCCCTTCCCCTTCCTCACTTCCTTTACTCTGCTCGACCTCTCTCCAGCTCGAGCTTCTCAAACCCTAGCGCCGCCGCTACCTCATCGTCGCCGGTGAGGAAGAGCTTCACTGCCTCGACCTCTTCGCCGTCGTACTCGTGCCGGTCGCGGAAATCTTCACTCCGCCGTCGCCGTAGCTGTCTTCCTCCGCCGAGTTAGGGTGTGGAAGATCTGCACAGACGAACTTCACTTCTCCACCTCCCAGTTCGTCGTGTTCTTCGTCCAGGGTAATTAAAGGTTACTTTTACTGCCCTCTTTGATTCAAATGATTACTACAAAATCTTCAAGGGTGTTTATTCTTCAAATCCTCACACACTAAACACCTCACATGTCATCTGTTCTTGATTCATTTCTCTAAGCTTTAATTTTTCTTCAAGATTCCTCTCTATACAACTCTGGAACCTAAGACAAAGAACGCTTAGTGAAATTCTTCAAGACTCATCTGGTCAAATTCCTCAAACTTGTTCTTTTTGAAAAATCTTCTGAGAAGGCATATGACCTCTCCAAATTCCTCGCAACTATACTCTGTTCACAGGTACTCATGTCCGCTGCTGAATCACTAGGTTCTCATCAACTTAACTCATTTGCAGCGTTCCTCGAAGAAAAGTTGCATACTTCTTCAGAGAATTCAATTGTTCAAATTCCTCAACTGAAGAAAATGGCTGATGGAAAGAAGCCACAGAAAGGAGGAAAGAGGCCTGAGGTTAATACTGCTTTTGAGATCCCTGATGACATATATAAGGATTACTGCACTCCTGATGAGGCCAAGTTTGGAAAAGAGGACAAAAATCAGCGCAAGGTGCGCATCCAGAGGATAGAGAGGATATGGGCAAGAGAGTGGAGGGAGTACAGGTATGTTACTCCCAAGTACATGAAGAAATTCGCTCTAAATCCTCCATGCCCAAGACCTCCATTGGCACCTGGCCAAGAAGCAGATCCCACCAGCCTCAAGCACGGTGAGGATTATCCTGATGAATGGGCCAAGCGCCAGACCAAGTTGGCTAAACAAGCCAGAGAAGCAGTGAGGAAATTCAATGAAGACTCTGCTGCTGCTGCCGCTGAGGTCTCTGTCAAGCCGAAGAAATCCATGGCAAAGAAGCCTGCGCACAAGCCAAGTGCTTCACCTTCAATGCCCTCAAGGCCAAGTTCCTCAGCTATGCCCTCACGGCCAGAATCCTCAAAGCCCTCACGGCCAACTCCTCATGCTGCTCCCGCTCCAAAGTGCTCAGCTCCTCCTCCAAAGTCCTTAGCTGCTCCGACAAAGTCCTCAGCACCTGTGCATCTTGCCACGTGCCAAAGGACTACAGGCATATCTATTGCCTCAGGAGCATCTGCTAGTTCCTCAGCCGCACCAAATTCTTCAACGAGACCCTCTCTACTGAAGACAAAGGCCACTGCTGGACGAGGCTCTCGCCCAAGTCCTCACAAGAAGCAGGTCGCCTTCCAAGTGTCGTCTGAAGAAGACGAAGCTGATGATGATGAACTTGCAGAGATCATCAGAGATAGGCAAGTCAGGGTCGCTAGAGCCAAGGGCACAAATGTGCCTCTGCTTTTGGATCCAAAGTTGATCCTCGACTACATTGATCTCTGACACAAGGACCCAAACTCTCCTATGCCTGATTTCAAGTTGACTCCTGGCAAAAATCATATGCTGACTGCCTTCATCCAAGAAGAGAAATGGAAATTTGAGAAGGCCAGGCAGATCAAGAAAGCGCAGTACAGGAAGGAGAAATTCCTGAAGAACAACGTTGTCTCTATGACGACTGACGAACTTGTGAAATCCAGTCTGAAATCAAAGTCCTCAGCGATGATTTTAATGCTTACTATGCTGATTGGCAAGGAGCCAAGGTCAGGTTTGTAAAACTGACTGAGAAATTCACATCAAAGGTTGCAGCTCCATCGCAACCAAAAATTCCTCAGGCTGAAGCATCTGCTCAGCCAACTGAAGAAATTCCAGCCACTAGTGCTGAAGAAAATGAAAATGAAGAATTGAAGACCTAGGCTGTCAGTGGAGTAGAAGCTGAAATTCCTCAGCATGAAGAACCTGAGATTGCGATTCCTGAGGTGATAATGCAATTGACTGACACTCCTCAGCCCAAACCAAAGGATCCATTCTCAAAGAAGCAGAAATTCAAGGCTGATGATTTCTTCGGCGAGCATGTGTTCTTCACTGACTACAATCCTTATGATTCTACTCGTCTTAGAAGGAAGCGCTTCTGGACCGCCAGCCAGGCCAACTTCTATTCTTCACTACTTTTCAACAAGGACAAAGTCTTCGACCACGAGCATATTCCTCATGTGGACATGGAATCACTGCCATGCTTCACTCCTGTCCTCTGTGTGCTTCATGACACAGGCCTCCTCAACTTTTGCACAGACATAGTTGATTGGAATGAAGAACTCATTCTTCAATTCTACGCAACTTTGCACATCACAGGAGATGCTGACGATGTGAACTCCTGAGTTTTGGACTGGATGACCGAGAACACTCACTATAAGGCACCGGCCTCTGAATTGCTTCACGCCCTGCCCATCAGTCCTCCACCTGAAGGAGCTCGTTGCATGTACCAAGAGCCTGAGCTTACTGATCACTATATGCAAGTGCTGATGAAACCATTGAAACCTGGTCAAGCCTCAAGGACAAAATTCCTCGTGAAGGAATTGCAGTATGTACCAAGGACAGTTTATCGCATTCTGACAAAGACTATGAGTCCAATCAAAGGCCACGACTCATCTGATGAGGAAATTGTCGGCATCATGAAGAATCTGGTATTCAACATCATTCATGGCATTCCTATCAATTATCACAATTTCTTCATGAGGACTCTGGCAAATGTTGCACTTTCACCGTTTGAGCTGAAGCCTTATGCACCCTGGATCATGAGATTCCTCAGGACAAGGTCTTCACTCAACTACAAGGCTGTTTTCAGAATCACCTCAGCTACTTGCCCCCGATTGAAGTCCTCAAGCAGACCTGTTCCTCAGCTAATGAAAAGGGCAAGGCACCAGCTGTTATAGATGAAGGCATTCGTCCATTGGATGGTCAGTTTCGCAAGGCTGCATCTTATTCCACCAATGATGACTCTGCCACTCATGATTCTGCTGCCCATGCCTCGAAGCCAAATCCTCAAGCCACTGCTCCTCGTGTGATGACTGACCGTGAACTTCTGCTAAGTCTTCACCAGAAGGTGAATCGAAACCATACATGGGTTAAGCGTCAGTTTGGTTCAATTCTTCACAACATGACTGCTACACATAATGCAGTGAAGAAAAACCATTACTACCTCCATGAAGTCTTCGATCGCACCTGGGCTATTTGAAGGAAATATGCCCTAGAGGCAATAATAAAGTTATTATTTATTTCCTTATTTCATGATAAATTTTTATTATTCATGCTAGAATTGTATTAACCGGAAACTTGATACATGTGTGAATACATAGACAAACATAGAGTCACTAGTATGCCTCTACTTGACTAGCTCGTTAATCAAAGATGGTTGAGTTTCCTAGCCATAGACATGAGTTGTCATTTGATTAACGGGATCACATCATTAGGAGAATGATATGATTGACTTGACCCATTCCGTTAGCTTAGCACTTGATCGTTTAGTATGTTGCTATTGCTTTCTTCATGACTTATACATGTTCCTATGACTATGAGATTATGCAACTCCCGTTTACGGGAGGAACACTTTGTGTGCTACCAAACGTCACAACGTAACTGGGTGATTATAAAGGTGCTCTACAGGTGTCTCCGAAGGTACTTGTTGGGTTGGCGTATTTCGAGATTAGGATTTGTCACTCCGATTGTCGGAGAGGTATCTCTGGGCCCACTCGGTAATGCACATCACTTAAGCCTTGCAAGCATTGCAACTAATGAGTTAGTTGCGGATGATGTATTACAGAACGAGTAAAGATTGAACTAGGTATTGAGATACCGACGATCGAATCTCGGGTAAGTAACATACCGATGACAAAGGGAACAACGTATGTTGTTATGCAGTCTGACCGATAAAGATCTTCGTAGAATATGTGGGAGCCAATATGAGCATCCAGGTCTCGCTATTGGTTATTGACCGGAGACGTGTCTCGGTCGTGTCTACATAGTTCTTGAACCCGTAGGGTCCGCACGCTTAAAGTTCGATGACGGTTATATTATGAGTTTATGTGTTTTGATGTACCGAAGGTAGTTCGGAGTCCCGGATGAGATCGGGGACATGACGAGGAGTCTCGAAATGATCGAGACGTAAAGATCGATATATTGGACGACTATATTCGGACATCGGAAAGGTTCCGAGTGATTCGGGTATTTTTCGGAGTACCGGGGAGTTACGGGAATACGGGAAAGAAGTATTGGGCCTTAATGGGCCTTAGTGGGAAGGAGAGGCAGCAGCCAGGAGGTGGCGCGCGCCCCTCCCAAGCCCAGTCCGAATTGGACAAGGGGTTTGGGGCGCGGCCCCCCTCTCCCTTCCTTCTCCTCTTCCCCCCTTTTCCCCCTTCTCCTAGTTGGACTAGGAAAGGAGGAAACCTACTCCAACTAGGAGTAGGAGTCCTACTCCCTTGGCGCGCCCCTTCTAGGGCCGGCCTCCTCCACCCTTGCTCCTTTATATACGGGGGCAGGGGGCACCCCATAGACACAACAATTGATCGTTTGATCTTTTAGCCGTGTGCGGTGCTCCCCTCCACCATAGTCCACCTCGATAATACTGTAGCGGTGCTTAGGCGAAGCCCTGCGTCTGTAGAACATCATCATCGTCACCACGCCGTCGTGCTGACGAAACTCTCCCTCAACACTCGGCTGGATCGGAGTTCGAGGGACGTCATCGGGCTGAACGTGTGCTGAACTCGGAGGTGCCGTGCGTTCGGTACTTGATCGGTCGGATCGTGAAGACGTACGACTACATCAACCGCGTTGTGCTAATGCTTCCCCTTTCGGTCTACGAGGGTACGTGGACAACACTCTCCCCTCTCGTTGCTATGCATCACCATGATCTTGCGTGTGCGTAGGATTTTTTTTTGAAATTACTACGTTCCCTAACAGTGGCATCCGAGCCAGGTTTTATGCGTTGATGTAATATGCACGAGTAGAACACAAGTGAGTTGTGGGCGATATAAGTCATACTGCTTACCAGCATGTCACACTTTGGTTTGGCGGTATTGTTGGATGAAGCGGCCCGGACCGACATTACGCGTACGCTTACGCGAGACTGGTTTTACCGCCGTGCTATGCACACAGGTGACTAGTGGGTGTCGGTTTCTCCAACTTTAGTTGAACCGAGTGTGGCTACGCCCGGTCCTTGCGAAGGTTAAAACAACACCAACTTGACAAACTATCGTTGTGGTTTTGATGCATAGGTAAGAACGGTTCTTGCTCAGCCCGTAGCAGCCACGTAAAACTTGCAACAATAAAGTAGAGGACGTCTAACTTGTTTTTGCAGGGCATGTTGTGATGTGATATGGTCAAGACGTGATGAGATATAAGTTGTTGTATGAGATGATCATGTTTTGTTGAAGTTATCGGCAACTGGCAAAAGTTTTATGGTTTTCTCTTTATTGCATAAGATGCAAGCGCCAAATAATTGCTTTACTTTATCGCTATGCGATAGCAATAGTTGCAAGAGCAATAGTTGGCGAGACGACCATGTGACAACACATTGATATAGATCAAGATGATGGAGATCATGGTGTCATGCCGGTGACGATGGAGATCATGATGATGCTTTGGAGATGGAGATCAAAGGCACAAGATGATGATGGCCATATCATGTCACATATTATGATTGCATGTGATGTTTATCTTTTATACATCTTATCTTGCTTTGATTGACGGTAGCATTGTAAGATGATCTCTCACTAAATTATCAAGGTATAAGTGTTCTCCCTGAGTATGCACCGTTGCGAAAGTTCTTCGTGCTGAGACACCACGTGATGATCGGGTGTGATAGGCTCTACGTTCAAATACAACGGGTGCAAAACAGTTGCACACGCGGAATACTCAGGTTAAACTTGACGAGCCTAACATATAACAGATATGGCCTCGAAACACTGAGACTGAAAGGTCGAGCGTGAATCATATAGTAGATATGATCAACATTGTGATGTTCACCATTGAAACTACTCCATCTCACGTGATGATCGGACATGGTTTAGTTGATTTGGATCACATGATCACTTAGAGGATTAGAGGGATGTCTATCTAAGTGGGAGTTCTTAAGTAATATGATTAATTGAACTTTAATTTATCATGAACTTAGTCCTGGTAGTATTAGCATATCTATGTTGTAGATCAATAGTTCGCGTTGTTGCTTCCCTATGTTTTATGTATGTTCCTAGAGAAAACTAAGTTGAAAGATGATAGTAGCAATGATGCGGACTGGGTCCGTGATCTGAGGTTTATCCTCATTGCTGCACAGAAGAATTATGTCCTTGATGCACCGCTAGGTGACAGACCTATTGCAGGAGCAAATGCAGACGTTATGAACGTTTGGCTAGCTCAATATGATGACTACTTGATAGTTTAGTGCACCATGCTTAATGGCTTAGAATCAGGACTTCAAAGACGTTTTGAACGTCATGGACCATATGAGATGTTCCAGGAGTTGAAGTTAATATTTCAAGCAAATACCCGAGTTGAGAGATATGAAGTCTCCAACAAGTTCTACAGCTAAAAGATGGAGGAGAATAGCTCATGCAGTAAGCATGTGCTCAGATTGACTGGGTACTACAATCGCTTGAATCAAGTGGGAGTTAATCTTCTAGATAAGATAGTGATTGGCAGAATTCTCTAGTCACCATCACCAAGTTAGTAGAACTTTGTGATGAACTATAATATGCAAGGGATAACGGAAACAATTCCCAAGCTCTTCGTGATGCTAAAATTGACGAAGGTAGAAATCAAGAAAAACATCAAGTGTTGATGGTTGATGAGACCACTAGTTTCAAGAAAACGGCAAAGGGAAGAAGGGGAACTTTAAGAAGAACGGCAAGCAAGTTGCTGCTCAAGTAAAGAAGCCCAAGTTTGGTCCTAAGCCTGAGACTAAGTGCTTCTACTGCAAAGGGACTGGTCACTGGAAGCGGAACTGCCCCAAGTATTTGGCAGATAAGAAGGATGGCAAAGTGAACAAAGGTATATTTGATATATAGATTATTGATGTGTATTTTACTAGTGTTCGTAGCAACCCCTCGGTATTTGATACTGGTTCAGTTACTAAGAGTAGTAACTCGAAACAGGAGTTGCGGAATGAAAATAGACTAGTTAAGGGTGAAGTGAGGATGTGTGTTGGAAGTGGTTCCAAGATTGATATGATCATCATCGCACGCTCCCTACACTTTCGGGATTAGTGTTGAACCTAAATTAGTGTTATTTGGTGTTTGCGTTGAGCATGAATATGATTTGATCATGTTTATTGCAATATGGTTATTCATTTAAGTTAGAGAATAATTGTTGTTCTATTTACATGAATAAAACCTTCTATGGTCATACACCCAATGAAAATGGTTTGTTGGATCTCGATCGTAGTGATACACATATTCATAATATTGAAGCCAAAAGATGCAAAGTTAATAATGATACTGCAACTTATTTGTGGCACTGTCGTTTAGGTCATATTGGTGTAAAGCGCATGAAGAAACTCCATGCTGATGGGATTTTGGAATCACTTGATGCTTGCGAACCATGCCTCTTGGGGAAGATGACTAAAGCGCCGTTCTCCGGAACAATGGAGCAAGCAACAGATTTGTTGGAAATCATACATACCGATGTATGTGGTCCGATGAATATTGAGGCTCGTAGCGGGTATCATTATTTTCTGACCTTCACAGATGATTTGAGCAGATATGGGTATATCTACTTGATGAAACATAAGTCTGAAACATTTGAAAAGTTCAAAGAATTTCAGAGTGAAGTGGAAAATCATCGTGACAAGAAAATAAGGTTTATATGATCTGATCGCGGAGACAAATACTTGAGTTACGAGTTTGGTCTTCAATTAAAACAATGTGGAATAGTTTCACAAATTCGTGCCACCTGGAACACCATAGCTTAATGGTGTGTCCGAACGTCATAACTGTACTTTATTGGATATAGTGCAATCTATGATGTTTCTTATTGATTTACCACTATAGTTTTGGGGTTATGCATTAGAGACAACTGCATTCACGTAAAAAAAAGGGGCACCATCTAAATCCGTTTGAGACGACACCGTATGAACTGTGGTTTGGCAAGAAACCAAAGTTGTCGTTTCTTAAAATTTGGGGTTGCGATGCTTATAAGAAAAAGTTTCATCCTGATGAGCTCAAACCCAAATCGGAGAAATGTGTCTTCATAGGATACCCAAAGGAGACAGTTGGGTACACCTTCTATCACAGATCCGAAGGCAAGACATTCGTTGCTAAGAATGGATCCTTTCTAGAGAAGGAGTTTCTCTCGAAAGAAGTGAGTGGGAGGAAAGTAGAACTTGATGAGGTAACTGTACCTGCTCCCTTATTGGAAAGTAGTTCATCACAGAAATCTGTTCCTGTGACTCCTACACCAATTAGTGAGGAAGCTAATGATGATGATCATGTAACTTCAGATCAAGTTACTACCGAACCTCGTAGGTCAACCAGAATGAAATCCGCACCAGAGTGGTACGGTAATCCAGTTCTGGAGGTCATGTTACTTGACCATGACGAACCTATGAACTATGAGGAAGCGATGATGAGCCCAGATTCCGCAAAATGGCTTGAGGCCATGAAATCTGAGATGGGATCCATGTATGAGAACAAAGTGTGGACTTTGGTTGACTTGCCCGGTGATCGTCAAGCCATAGAAAATAAATGGATCTTCAAGAGGAAGACGAACGCTGATAATAGTGTTACTATCTACGAAGCTAGACTTGTTGGAAAAAGGTTTTTGACAAAGTTCAAGGTGTTGACTACGATGAGATTTTCTCACTCGTAGCGATGCTTAAGTCTGTCCGAATCATGTTAGCAAATTGCCACATTTTATGAAATCTGGCAAATGGATGTCGAAACTACATTCCTTAATGGATTTCTTAAAGAAGAGTTGTATATGATGCAACCAAAAGGTTTTGTCAACCTAAAGGTGCTAACAAATATGCAAGGTCCAACGATCCATCTATGGACTGGTGCAAGCATCTCGGAGTTGGAATATACGCTTTGATAAGTTGATCAAAGCATATAGTTTTATATAAACTTGCGGTGAAGCCTGTATTTACAAGAAAGTGAGTGGGAGCACTACAACATTTCTGATAAGTATACGTGAATGACATATTGTTGATCGTAAATAATGTAGAATTATTCTGCAAAGGATAAAGGAGTATTTGAAAGGAGTTTTTCAAAGAAGGACCTCGGTGAAGCTGCTTACATATTGAGCATCAAGATCTATAGAGATAGATCAAGACGCTTGATAAGTTTTTTCAATGAGTACATACCTTGACAAGATTTTGAAGTAGTTCAAAATGGAACAGTCAAAGAAAGAGTTTCTTGCCTGTGTTACAAGGTGTGAAATTGAGTAAGACTCAAAGCCCGACCACGACAGAAGATAGAAAGAGAATGAAAGTCATTCCCTATGCCTCGGCCATATGTTCTATAAAGTATGCCATGCTGTGTACCAGATCTATTGTATACCCTACACTGATTTTGGCAAGGGAGTACAATAGTGATCTAGGAGTAGATCACTGGACATCGGTCAAAATTATCCTTAGTGGAATAATGATATGTTTCTCGATTATGGAAGTGACAAAAGGTTCGTCGTAAAGGGTTACGTCGATGCAAGTTTTGACACTAATCTAGATGACTCTAAGTATCGGTCTAGATACATATTGAAAGTGGGAGCAATTAACTAGAGTAGCTCCGTGCAGAGCATTGTAGACATAGAAATTTGCAAAATACTTACGGATCTGAATGTGACAGACCCGTTGACTAAAATTAACTCACAAGCAAAACATGATCACACCTTAGTACTCTTTGGGTGTTAATCACATAGCGATGTGAACTAGATTATTGACTCTAGTAAACCCTTTGGGTGTTGGTCACATGACGATGTGAACTATGGGTGTTAATCACATGGTGATGTGAACTATTGATGTTAAATCACATGGCGATGTGAACTAGATTATTGACTCTAGTGCAAGTGGGAGACTGAAGGAAATATGCCCTAGAGGCAATAATAAAGTTATTATTTATTTCCTTATTTCATGATAAAATTTTATTATTCATGCTAGAATTGTACTAACCGGAAACTTGATACATGTGTGAATACATAGACAAACATAGAGTCACTAGTATGCCTCTACTTGACTAGCTCGTTAATCAAAGATGGTTGAGTTTCCTAGCCATAGACATGAGTTGTCATTTGATTAACGGGATCACATCATTAGGAGAATGATATGATTGACTTGACCCATTCCGTTAGCTTAGCACGTGATCGTTTAGTATGTTGCTATTGCTTTCTTCATGACTTATACATGTTCCTATGACTATGAGATTATGCAACTCCCGTTTACCGGAGGAACACTTTGTGTGCTACCAAACGTCACAACGTAACTGGGTGATTATAAAGGTGCTCTACAGGTGTCTCCGAAGGTACTTGTTGGGTTGGCGTATTTCGAGAATAGGATTTGTCACTCCGATTGTCGGAGAGGTATCTCTGGGCCCACTCGGTAATGCATATCACTTAAGCCTTGCAAGCATTGCAACTAATGAGTTAGTTGCGTATGATGTATTACAGAACGAGTAAAAAGAGACTTGCCGGTAACGAGATTGAACTAGGTATTGAGATACCGACGATCGAATCTCGGGTAAGTAATATACCGATGAGAAAGGGAACAACGTATGTTGTTATGCGGTCTGACCGATAAAGATCTTTGTAGAATATGTGGGAGCCAATATGAGCATCCAGGTCCCGCTATTGGTTATTGACCGGAGACGTGTCTCGGTGATGTCTACATAGTTCTCGAACCCGTAGGGTCCGCACGCTTAAAGTTCGATGATAGTTATATTATGAGTTTATGTGTTTTGATGTACCGAAGGTAGTTCGGAGTCCCGGATGAGATCGGGGACATGACGAGGAGTTTCGAAATGATCGAGACGTAAAGATCGATATATTGGACGACTATATTCGGACATCGGAAAGGTTCCGAGTGATTCGGGTATTTTTCGGAGTACCGGGGAGTTACGGGAATACGGGAAAGAAGTATTGGGCCTTAATGGGCCTTAGTGGGAAGGAGAGGCAGCAGCCAGGAGGTGGCGCGCGCCCCTCCCAAGCCCAGTCCGAATTGGACAAGGGGTTTGGGGCGCGGCCCCCCTCTCCCTTCCTTCTCCTCTTCCCCCCTTTTCCCCCTTCTCCTAGTTGGACTAGGAAAGGAGGAAACCTACTCCAACTAGGAGTAGGAATCCTACTCCCTTGGCGCGCCCCTCCTAGGGCCGGCCTCCTCCACCCTTGCTCCTTTATATACAGGGGCAGGGGGGCACCCCATAGACACAACAATTGATCGTTTGATCTTTTAGCCGTGTGCGGTGCCCCCCTCCACCATAGTCCACCTCGATAATACTATAGCGGTGCTTAGGCGAAGCCCTGCGTCGGTAGAACATCATCATCGTCACCACGCCGTCGTGCTGATGAAACTCTCCCTCAACACTCGGCTGGATCGGAGTTCGAGGGACGTCATCGGGCTGAACGTGTGCTGAACTCGGAGGTGCCGTGCGTTCAGTACTTGATCGGTCGGATCGTGAAGACGTACGACTACATCAACCGCGTTGTGGTAACGCTTCCGCTTTCGGTCTACGAGGGTATGTGGACAACACTCTCCCCTCTCGTTGCTATGCATCACCATGATCTTGCGTGTGCGTAGGAATTTTTTTGAAATTACTACATTCCCCAACACTATTCTGTCACATGTATATGGTGAAGAAAATCTGAAGAACATGGGTCTCAAGGAGGACTTTGACTGGTTTGCACCTCCACCGAAGAAATACAAGAAGGTCAAGGTTCCTTCCTTGGTGGCCAGCTCCTATTCTTCATCGCGCGACACCGATGAGCATGACGACTTGGACAACACTGCAGCAGGCCCTACATCAACAAACGACCCCAACAACGCTGGCGCTCCTTCATCAACTTGATATTCTTCAGGGGCGTTAGTCCTCATTTTCGATCCTTTTGGTCATTCGATGACAAAGGGGGAGAATTTTGAGTTAGTCTTCAAGCGGGTCTATCTTATATGGGCGTTTTTTTGCTAAGTTACAACTCTCGTTCTTCTGATGACTTTGCTGGATCGAGTTGTAAACTTAAACTCTATGGTGGCCTGATACTTTTGCTGTGATTCTCTGCATGCTTATTCCTCATTAATGTTAATGCATGCATGCTGAATTACATCAGTCACCATATTTCATCATGCATTTCAAATTCTTCATATTATATGTCAAATGCGTGTATGAATTAAAAGATATAGGGGGAGATCTCCATGATTCTACTCTTCAAGTGTGCATTGCTTCAAAAGCAATTTCCTCACTATGCACATCTTCACGGGGAGTTCTTCTATATCTTGCAATCAAATTCCTCAATATCAGTATTTACACTTCATATGTTTATCCCCGTTGAAAACTTAACCTATATTGTCACCAATCACCAAAAAGGGGGAGATTGTAAGTGCATCTAGTGCCCCTTAGTGATTTTGGTGTATTGAAGACTTATAGGTTAAGGGACTAATGTGTTTATGAGTGTACACAGGTCTATAAGTCTATGAGGAGTTTGATATTTACAGAGAAATTCGACCCCTAAAAATGAAGTTCTTCGACTGAAGACTTTGGATTTCTGAAGACTTTCTGAAGACTTTGAAAGTGAAGAAATTGGTGTGACCTTGAAGACTTGCTATTCATTTGAGGAACATGAAGCATGAAGACTTTTGTTTTCGTAGTTTCATTTTCTATTTCTTGAGTCATAGGAAACACCGTACTGTTAAAGGGGGTCGAGGAAATACTAAGGAAAAATTTCTATGTGATGCTCAACTCAAAATCCTACACGTACCAATCCCTTCGAGTGAAGCCATTGGAAATCTCATATAGTTCAGTCAATTTCTTCAGTGACAGAGACGAAGTTCTTCTGGTCTCTCAGGAATTTGTTCTGACTGAGGAGTTAGGAATTCGCCAGTGCGGATTGCCTACACAGTGAGGAACATGATAGCCCTGAGGAATTTGAGCCTCGAATTTCCGACCGTTGCTGTGCTATGCGCCAGCTGTCCCAAAATATCTTATCCACCTAACGGTCAGATCATTGAAGGGCATTTATGTCTTATCATGTCAGGCTGCTCCCTAGGCTATAAATAGCCACCCCCTACAACCACTAGCTGGTTGGCTACTCCGAGAGAAACTGACACTTGTCATTTGAGAGCATCCCATCCTCCGAGGACTTTGAGCGAAAATCATCGAGTGAGGAAAACCCAAACCCAAACACCTACAAACCCAAAGTGATTGAGCATCACTGAAGAGATTGATCCTGCGTGGATCTGATGCTTGTTACCTTTGAAGACTGTGCTTCTTCCAGACGGTTAGGCGTCATGGTCTAGAGCATCCAAGAGGAATTGTGGATCGCCGAGTGACCGAGTTTGTGAAGGTTCGGAAGTCACCTGAAGACTTACCACGAGTGATTGGACGAGGTCTGTGTGACCTTAGTTCAAGGAGAATACGGTGAGAACTGTGTGTCCGGGACTGTGTGTCCTCAGGTTTAAATACCTAGCCGCTCCAACCAGATGTACAACTGAGACAGCAGTTGGAACTGGTCTACCAAATCATTGTCTTCACCAAGCTTACTGGTTCTATTTCCTCAACTCTTTCATTTCCTCATTACTGTGTTGTGTGCTTGTCATATCTGTGTTTGAAGACTTTGACTGAAGACTTTCTCAATTTCCTCAGTTCAATTTCTTCAGTCTGTTTGTCTTCATCCTGTGTTATCCTGTGTTTGCGCTTTCAGTACTCTGTGCCTATTTTCATTTCATCATGATGACCATGCTTGTATTCTGTTATGTTTACTTTTGAGTACTTATTCCGCTGCAAGTAGTTCTTCGCTAAGGAATTTCCTCACTGGCAAATTCCTCAGTGAAGAATTCATAAAAATCGCCTATTCACCCCCTCTAGTCGATATAACGCACTTTAAGGAAAACCAGTAAAAGACATACCAGAACCATCTTGAAGGTTCCCAAAACCGGACAACTTAAATAGGCTGGTCCAACTTACGTTTGCTCGTTCCTCTCCTGTGAGAATGCAAAAAAATGTTCACGGTGTATTTAAAGATGTTCCTCGTGTAATCCAAAAATGTTCATCATGTTCTAAAAAGTGTTCACCATGTATATAGGAAAAGTTCTTGGTTTATTTAAAAAGTTCATTGTGTAATCCAAATTTGTTCATCTTGTATTAAAAAGTGTTCTTCGTGTATTAGAAAAGGGTCAATATGTATTTTTTTAAATGTCATCATGTATTAAAAAAATTATCGTACATAAAAAATGCCCATCATGTACTAGTATTTATTGAAAACATCTTTAGTTTTTAAAGAAAGAAACAGAGGAGGAAAACTATTAAAAAGGAAAATAACAAACTAAATAAATAAAATAAAATAAAAATGGAAAAGAAATAAAAACAGGTTTACACCCATACCATATTTGAATGTTTCCAAACTGTTGATGAGAGATCTACAACAGCTTATGCTAGAGTACTAAATGTCAACTATGAATTTGGAGTAGCACTTGGTAGTCAACCTGAAGATCCAATCTTTGAAGATGAACACATGGTTATTTGTAATCTATTGGAACAAACAACTACCCGCCGTTGTGGGAAATTTGAGAGAATAAGGATTATGTGGTTTGTGCTTGGTTTTTTATATTTAAAATACTGCAAGAACATTTCATTTTAAGGAGATTGACTCGGGAAGCATAGTGTAGAACTAGTAAAATAGTTCTCAAAGGAAAGTTGTTGGAATCCAATGTTGGACGCCATCCTTTGCTTCAAGTTATTGTCGTACAAATTTGGGAATTTAATTACTCAAGCAACCAAGTCTGAAAGAATACTGTATTTTAGTGGATAATGCCCTTGATGGCCTCATTAAGGAAGTGCACAGTAGATGAATAATCATGTGAAAGTAACCTGGTGCTGTATGTGATACCCAAGTGATAGTGGAGAAACCGGATGCAATTTTAAGTGTTGAAGGCCTTAAGAAAAAATCTCTTTGAAAAAAGTTTCAAGCAAATGTTATTTTGGATAGATATTCAACACAAGAAATGGTTTAAACAAGGCAAGAAAGAACAATTATCTGTGGTATGCTCTTTGTATACTGGGAAATAATTACTTTGATGTTAGTTAAACATAGCCTATTTTTCCTGATGCCTTGTGCTAATTTTGTTTACCAACAACTAGAAGGTGAGATCAATCAAACGAAAAAGAAAATTAAAGAACCAACTAAACTTATTAAGGAAGAAAGGACAAACAGAATGACCTCTGATATGTTTTTCATATAGTAAAAAAATACTATCTTGTTTGTCTAAATGTAGTACACTATTTTGATTGACCTTTTTGTTTATTTATAGCAATTTGACAATTTAGTAGCACACCAGAACTTGGTTCAATAGCCGAGAAAGATTATGGAAGCATTCCAACTGATTACCAAGGTTATTATGGGTTCCTTACAAGTTATATTGATTTTTCGATGGCATGCTTCATTTGTATTTGAGCTATAGCTAGCATGTCCAGTAAAGCTTAGATGCTTTGTGGGTTTAAATGGTCTTTATTATTCTGAAGAATACTACTATTGGGGAGTTGGAAGCACAAGATGGCCTATGGACAACCGGGATATTATTTTAAAGAGTGAATTCCAATTTTTTACCCCCTACTTTGACATTTAATTCCCTCATTTAATAAATTTTCATTCAAAGTACGCCATTTAGCAGAAGTTTTGCCAATTTTACCCTCTTTAAAGTATTTTAGGTTGAGGATACTTCCTCTAGTGGATTTTTTTGTAGACAATGTGTTGATGGAGTTAAGTTTAGTATTATGTAGCAGCTGGACACAAATGTCGTGAAGAAGAATGAGGTGTGAACAACTAAATCCTCCTTTTGAAAAAAAGAATATAGAGCTGTGTGATGTGTAGTAGCTCATCAAGGCAAAGTGGTGCATACGTTCACCTGACGACTATGAGAAAAAGAATTGTGTTTGGCTACGCCATTCAAGTGGTTTGGGCGCATGATACTAGGGTTCACCTGATAGATCACTAAATGGGATAAAATCTAGTAACTCTTTCACCAAATGGGGTAACAACTGGCAAAGCGTTGTCTAAACGATCCGGATGAAAAAAATGTTAAATTGTTTGTTGTCAAAATATCAAAGTATATGGTAAAACAGGAATTCACTCTATTTAAATGATGATGAGGAACATTGATAGATTCTAGACCTTTGTAGTTTGTTTTCATAGTTCAGAAGTTTTATTTTACAACATATTCATAATTTTAGGAGTGTTCATGCTTTTTAAAAATGTTCAATAATTTTTAAAATGTTTGCAGAATTTAAAAAAGGTTTGTGAATTGAAAAATTGTCCATGAATGTGAAAATTTTCTTTACCAATTTCAGAAAATGTTCATGCATTTTAGAAATTTGTTCAATTTTTCTAAAGAGGTATGATTTTGACATATATTGACAAATTTAACGTGTGTTCCTGTATTCAAAACATATTCATAAATTTGGTAAATATTCATGAGTTAAAAAATAAAAAGGGAAACAAATATAAAATCAAGCAGGAAAAAAAATCTTGTATAGAAAAAAAAACCCGAATGGAACCTTTCCTAAACCAAAAGGACCGTCCTATGTGTCCGGCCCAAATGCGCTCATGGGGGCCTGCGTTTGATCGACCTCCACTGCTGTATGCGCGGCATATGAATTGCAATAATAAACCTTAGAAGAAAAAATAGAATTAATTCCACAACTAAAGAACGGCGCAGCAAGGCGCGCATCAACATGTAGTGTTGATGATGCAGAGTGTCATCTAGTTGGAGCATAGAGCAGCGGACAAGGTCACATAGAGAAATGGCGCCGGTTCAGTTAATGAAGTATATATATCTCGATATCAAAAGATCGAAAAGGGCAGATCCAACTAATCTCAGCAATTAAAACAAATCAATCCAACAATTCAGATTGCTCCAATGATGAGCGCTCGACATGTTTAATGTGCAGTTAATATCTTACCAATATTTAGTTTCAGTGCTAATTACATAATTAATAAATAAATAATATCCTATCTAATAGTTAGGTGCAATCAATATATTGTGTAATACCAATGTGCTTTGTAAGTACGTATTTACTAGTAGTAAAAATTCCACTTGGCGGCAGGTGCAGGTTTGCAATACTCGCTTATAATTAGACTATAGTCTCGTTTGGCACCTCCGAACTTTTGATCATCCAGAATGGAGATGCAAAGTCATTATTTGTTACTTATTAGGCTGGCCAGGAAGAAGGGTGTTGCAAACATGTCAATCGGGTTACCGAGCAACTCTTGCATTCCCCCTCGAGGGGACCGTGGGGGCACTTCAATGAGCTGGGGGCACTTGCCATGGTTGAGGATCTGGGAGCAGGGCAAGGGGGAAAGGTCGCTGGCAATAAGAGAAGGAAGTAGGCAGGGTTAAAATGAATCGCTTCATCCGTCGCCTTGTATTTACCGTGATAAAGCGCTCGAGTCCCTAGCATTTACGCCATAGGTTTCCTAGGCGCCAGGAATTATTTGGGGAACATGGATTGTGGAAAGATCGTAGGGCCTACCACATCCCCGTTAGCGGATATATCGAGATGTGAGGCTCAGAACAGGAGTCGGTATGGGACCTTGGAGGACAAAGCTTCCCCCGTACGGGGTTAACCTCGGAGAATGGTCACGATCAGGAAAACCAAGAAGACCTAGGAACCGAGCAAGACCACAGAATCGGAAGCCGGAGTGGAGGATGGAACTCGCCTACGAAGCCGAAGACTCAAACTCATAAAGTTATCCCCAAGAAGATGTCTGATATCCTTCTTGAAGACTAGTTCAGAGGCTACTATTAGTGTCCTGGATTAGGGGTGTGTGCCACGTCAGTCCGCCAACTATGGGCCGGGTCGAAGACCCACCGACTACTGATGAATGGGGAAAGGATCAATATTGTTGACTAGGAGGGGGGTGAATAGGCAACTACCAATTTTTAGCTTTTCTTAACAAATTAGGTTTAGCAACAAATAGGTTGTCTAGATATGCAACTAGGTGAACAACCTATATGATGCTAGCAACAACACAAGCAAGCAAGAGATACTACACAGGTAAAGCTTGCACAAAGTAGAGGTAAGAAGTAACCACAAGTGGAGCCGGTGAAGATGAGGATGTGTTACCGAAGTTCCTTCCCTAAGTACGTCTCCGTTGGAGGGGTGTGGAGGCACAATGCTCCCTAAGAAGCCACTAGGGCCACCATATTCTCCTCATGCCGTCGCACAATTCAAGATGTCGTGATTCCATTAGTGGTGCCCTTGAAGGCGGCAATCGGACCTTTACAAACAAGGTTGGGGCTCTCTCCACAACCGAATTGGAGGCTCCCAACACCACCACGAAGCTTCACCACAATGGAATGTGGCTCCGAGGTGACCTCAACCGTCTAGGGTGCTCAAACACCCAAGAGTAACAAGATCCGCAAGGGATTAGTGGGGGGGGGGGAATCAAATTTTTCTTGATGGAAGTGTAGATCTAGGCCTTCTCAAGCAATCCCTAAAGAATCAACAAGTTTGATTGGCTAGGGAGAGAGATCGGTGAAAATAAGCTTGAGAGCAACAATGGAGCTTCGGGGAGGAAGAGGTAAGTCAACTTGGAGAAGATGACTCCCTTTTATAGTGGGGAATGAAATCCAACTGTTATTGCAAGTGCATCCAGTGCCCCTGATACGTCTCAACGTATCTATAATTTTTTATAGTTCCATGCTATTATATTATCTGTTTTGGATGTTTTATATGCATTAATATGCTATTTTATATTATTTTGGGGACTAACCTATTAACCTAGAGCCCAGTGCCAGTTCCTGTTTTTGAGTTTCGTGGAAAAGGAATACCAAACGGAGTCCAAACGGAATGAAACCTTCGCGATGGTTTTTCTTGGACCGAAAGACAACCAGGAGACTTGGAGATGAAGTCGGAGGAGCCACGAGGCGGCCACAAGGACGGAGGGCGCGCCCCCACCCTTGTGGGCCCCCGGTGCACCTCCTGACCTAATTCTTTCGCCTATATATATTCCCAAATGTCCCCAAACCACCAGAGGCATCCACGAAAACACTTTTCCACCGCCGCAACCTTCTGTACCCGTGAGATCCCATCTAGGGACCTTTTCCGGCACCCTGCCAGAGGGGGATTCGATCACGGAGGGCTTCTACATCAACTCCATTGCCCTTCCGATGAAGCGTGAGTAGTTTACCACACACCTATGGGTCCATATCTAGTAGCTAGATGGCTTCTTCTCTCTCTTTGATTCTCAATACCATGTTCTCCTCGATGTTCTTGGAGATCTATTCGATGTAATACTTTTTTTTGCGGTGTGTTTGCCGAGATCCGATGAATTGTGGATTTATGACCAGCTTATCTATGAATATTATTTGAATCTTCTCTGAATTCTTTTATGCATGATTTGATATCTTTGTAATTCTCTTCGAATTATTGGTTTGGCCAACTAGATTGATTTTTCTTGCAATGGGAGAAGTGCTTAGCTTTGGGTTCAATCTTGTGGTGTCCTTTCCCAGTGATAGTAGGGGCAGCAAGGCACGTATTGTAATGTTGCCATCAAGGATAAAAAGATGGGGTTTTCATCATATTGCTTGAGTTAATTCCTCTACATCATGTCATATTACTTAATGCGTTACTCCGTTCTTTATGAACTTAATACTCTAGATGCATGCTGGATAGCGGTCGATGTGTGGAGTAATAGTGGTAGAGGCAGAATCGTTTCGGTCTACTTGACACGGACGTGATGCTTATATTCATGATCATTGCCTTAGATATCGTCATAAATTTGCGCTTTTCTATCAATTGCTCGGCAGTAATTTGTTCACCCACCATATTATTTGCTATCTTGAGAGAAGCCTCTAGTGAAACCTATGGCCCCCGGGTCTATTTTCCATCATATAAGTTTCTATTTTCCATCATATAAGTTTCCGGTCTACTATTTTGCAATCTTTTACTTTCCGATCTATAAACCAAAAGTATTTACTTTATCATTTATCTATCTCTATCAGATCTCACTTTTGCAAGTAACCGTGAAGGGATTGACAACCCCTTTATCGCGTTGGGTGCAAGTTGTTTGACTGTTTGTGCGGGTATTCGGCGATTTGTGCGTTGTCTCCTACTGGATTGATACCTTGGTTCTCAAACTGAGGGAAATACTTATCTCTACTTTGCTGCATCACCCTTTCCTCTTCAAGGGAAAAACCAACGCAAGCTCAAGAAGTAGCAGGAAGAATTTCTGGCACCGTTGCCGGGGAGATCTACGCCAAGTCAAGACATACCAAGTACCCATCATAAACTCTCATCTCTTGCATTACATTATTCGCCATTCGCCTCTCGTTTTCCACTCCCCCACTTCTAAAACGATTTTCAAAAAGATTTGCCTTTTCTCCGCCCTGCTTCCGTTCATCTTTTCGTTTGACCTTCTGTCTTACTTGGTTTGTTTGCTCGTTTGGTTGGTATAATTGTGTGTTTATTGAAAATTAGAAGCTAAGTTTATGGATCCTCATCCACTTGCCAATCTTTTTAAGAGATCCAATTATGACGAACCAATTGCTAGTGAGTTGAGTGCACTAGATTATCTTTATGAAGTTTTGCTTGAAATTCGTGAATCTGAAAATTGTGATGAAGTGTTGAAAGAAGAAATTTATGAAGTGATTCACGATAGCTCCTTGAATGAAAAGCATGATTGCAATGATATTATTATAAAATCTATTAATGTCAATGTGTTAATGATATGCAAAACC
Source organism: Triticum aestivum (assembly GCF_018294505.1). Taxonomy (NCBI): domain Eukaryota; kingdom Viridiplantae; phylum Streptophyta; class Magnoliopsida; order Poales; family Poaceae; genus Triticum; species Triticum aestivum. The sequence continues at coordinate 329,341,292 of NC_057805.1, forward strand.
CTAAGCTTGGGGATGCTAGTTTTGCTACGTCCACTACTTGTTGCAATGATCATGATTGGGGTGATTCATCTTATAATCTTGAAAATTTATTTAAGCCCCATGATGAATATGAGATCGATAATAATGTTTGCAAAAATACTGAAAGTGGGTTTGGAAGAGTGTCAACTTTAGATCCCACATATTTGGATAATGTTAAATCTTATGAATTTTTTAATAAAAGTGGGTTTGGAGAGGTCATGACTTTAGTTAATTATATTCCAGCTATTTTGGAAGAGTGTCAACTTTGCATGCATGTGGATCATGAAGAGAATATTTTTTGTGATAGATATACTGTTGAATTTTCTTATGATCCTACATGTAATTATTAGGAGAGAGGAAAATATGGTTGTAGAAAATTTCATGTTACTAAATTTCCTCTCGTTATGTTGAGATTGCTTTTGTTTCTTTCTTCTTCCTTGCATATGCTAGATCTTGCTTGTCTTGCTAATTTGTTTTCCTATAAAATGCCTATGCATAGGAAGTATGTTAGACTTAGATGTGATTTTCATATACTACATGATGCTCTCTTCGTGTTTCAATTGCTATCTCTCATGTGAGCATCATTAAAATTATCAACGCCTAGCTAAAAGGCTTTAAAGAAAAGCGCTTGTTGGGAGACAACCCAATATTTTTGTTTTTTGTTTTTGTGAGTTTACACATTATTACCTCTGTAGTAATTGTGTTTTGGTATTTTAATTAGTGTTTGTGCCAAGTAAGACCTTTGGGATGGCTTACCGTGATAGTTGATTTGATCTTGCTGAAAAATAGAAACTTTTGCGCTCAGTCCCATAATTTTTCAAAATCACAAAAGCTTGATAAAATTCTGAATTTTTTACACAAGATTGATATATAAATTTACTTTGTTGTCCTAATTTTTCAGAACTTTTGGAGTTACAGAAGTATTCAAGAGTTACAGATTACTACAGACTGTTCTGTTTTTGACAGATTCTGGTTTCTATGTGTTGTTTGCTTATTTGGATGAATCTATGGGTAGTATCGGGGGGTATGAACCATGGAAAAGTTGGAATACAATAGATATTACACCAATATAAATAAATAATGAGTTCACAACAGTACCAAAAGTGGTGATTTATTTTCTTATACTAACGGAGCTTATGAGATTTTCTGTTGAGTTTTGTGTTGTGAAGTTTTCAAGTTTTGGGTAAGGATTTGATGGACTATGGAATAAGGAGTGGAAAGAGCCTAATCTTGGGGATGCCCAAGGCACCCCAAGGTAATATTCAAGGACAACCAAGAGCCTAAGCTTGGGGATGCCCAAGGCACCCCAAGGTAATATTCAAGGACAACCAAGATCCTAAGCTTGGGGATGCCCCGGAAGGCATCCTCTCTTTTGTCTTCGTCTATCGGTAACTTTACTTGAGGCTATATTTTTATTCATCACATGATATGTGTTTTGCTTGGAGCGTCTTGTATGATATGAGTCTTTGCTTTTTAGTTTGCCATAATCATCCTTGATGTACACACCTTTTGAGGGGAACGCGCATGAATCGTGATTTATTAGAATACTCTATGTGCTTCACTTATATCTTTTGAGCTGGGCAATTTTGCTCTAGTGCTTCACTTATATCTTTTTAGAGCACGGCGGTGGTTTTATTTTATAGAAATTATTGAACTCTTATGCTTCACTTATATTATTTTGTGAGTCTTTAAACAACATGGTAATTTTCTTTGGTTATAAATTTAGTCCTAATATGATAGACATCCAAAAGGGATATAATAAAAAACTTTCATATAAAGTGCATTGAATACTATGAGAAGTTTGATTCCTTATGATTGTTTTGAGATATGAAGATGGTGATATTAGAGTCATGCTAGTGAGAAGTTGTGAATTTGAGAAATACTTGTGTTAAGGTTTGTGAGTCCCATAGCATGCACGCACGGTGAACCATTATGTAACGAAGTTGGAGCGTGAGATATTTTTTGATTGTCTTCCTTATGAGTGGCGGTCGGGGACGAGCGATGGTCTTTTCCTACCAATCTATCACCCTTGGAGCATGCGTGTATTACTTTGTTTCGAGGACTAATAGATTTTTGCAATAAGTATGTGAGTTCTTTATGACTAATGTTGAGTCCATGGATTAGACGCACTCTCATCCTTCCATCATTGCTAGCCTCTCTAGTATCGCGCAACTTTCGCCGGTACCATACACTAACCATATACCTTCCTCAAAACAGCCACCATACCTACCTATTATGGCATTTCCATAGCCATTCCGAGATATATTGCCATGCAACTTTCCACCGTTCCGTTTATTATGACACGCATCATCATTGTCATATTGCTTAGCATGATCATGTAGTTGACATTGTATTTGTGGCAAAGCCACCTTTCATCATTTTTATACATGTCGCTCTTGATTCGTTGCACATCCTGGTACACCGCCAGAGGCATTCATATAGAGTCATATTTTGTTCTAGTATCGAGTTGTAAGTAAATAAAAGTGTGATGACCACCATTATTAGAGCATTGTCCCATGTGAGGAAATAAAAAAGAAAAAAGAGAGAAAAGGAAAAAAAAGAAAAGGCCAAAAAAATGAGAGAAAATGAGAGAAGGGGCAATGTTACTATCCTTTTGCCACACTTGTGCTTCAAAGTAGCACCATGATCTTCATGATAGAGAGTCTCCTATGTTGTCACTTTCATATGCTAGTGGGAATTTTTCATTATAGAACTTGGCTTGTATATTCCAACGATGGGCTTCCTCAAATTGCCCTAGGTCTTCATGAGCAAGCAAGTTGGATGCACACCCATTTAGTTTCCTTTTTGAGCTTTCATAAACTTATAGCTCTAGTGCATCTGTTGCATGGCAATCCCTACTCACTCACATTGATATCTATTGATGGGCATCTCCATAGCCCGTTGATACGCCTAGTTGATGTGAGACTATCTCCCTCTTTTTTTTTCTCCACAACCACCATATTCTATTCCACCTATAGTGCTATGTCCATGGCTCACGCTCATGTATTGTGTGAAACTTGAAAGGTTTGAGAACATCAAAAGTATGAAACAATTGCTTGGCTTGTCATCGGGGTTGTGCATGATTTGAATATTTTGTGTGATGAAGCTGGAGCATAGCCAGACTATTTGATTTCGTAGGGATAAGCTTTCTTTGGCCATGTTATTTTGAGAAGACATAATTGCCTTGTTAGTAAGCTTGAAGTATTATTGATTTTATGTCAATATTAAACTTTTGTTTTGAATCTTACGGATCTGAACATTCATGCCACAATAAAGAAAATTACATGGATAAATATGTTAGGTAGCATTCCACGTCAAAAATTATGTTTTATCATTTACCTACTCGAGGACGAGCAGGAATTAAGCTTGGGGATGCTTGATACGTCTCCAACATATCTATAAATTTTTATTGTTCCATGCTATTATATTACCTATTTTGGATGTTTTATATGCATTAGTATGCTATTTTATATTATTTTTTGGACTAACCTATTAACCTAGAGCCTAGTGCCACTTCCTGTTTTTTCCTTGGTTTTGAGTTTTGCAGAAAAGGAATACCAAACGGAGTCCAAACGGAATGAAACCTTCGCGATAATTTTTCTTGGACCACAAGACAACCATGAGACTTAGAGATGAAGTTGGAGGAGCCACGAGGCGGCCACAAGGACGGAGGGCACGCCCAGGGGGGTAGGGTGCGCCCCCACCCTTGTGGGCCCCCCGTGCACATCCTGACCTAATTCTTTCGCCTATATATTCCCAAATATCCCCAAACCACCAGAGGCATCCCCCCGTGCACACCTTGTTTGCGTTACTCCATTCTTTATGAACTTAATACTCTAGATGCATGCTGGATAGCGGTCGATGTGTGGAGTAATAGTAGTAGATGCAGAATCGTTTCGGTGTACTTGACACGGACGTGATGCCTATATTCATGATCATTGCCTTAGATATCGTCATAACTTTGCGCTTTTCTATCAATTGATCGGCAGTAATTTGTTCACCCACCGTATTATTTGCTATCTTGAGAGAAGCCTCTAGTGAAACCTATGGCCCACGGGTCTATTTTCCATCATATAAGTTTCTATTTTCCATCATATAAGTTTCCGATCTACTATTTTGCAATCTTTTACTTTCCGATCTATAAGCCAAAAATACCAAAAATATTTACTTTATCGTTTATCTATCTCTCTCAAGTCTCACTTTTGCAAGTAATCGTGAAGGGATTGACAACCCCTTTATCGCGTTGGGTGCAAGTTTTTTGATTGTTTGTGCGGGTATTCGGTGATTTGTGTGTTGTCTCCTACTGGATTGATACCTTGGTTCTCAAACTGAGGGAAATACTTATCTCTACTTTGCTGCATCACCCTTTCCTCTTCAAGGGAAAAACCAATGCAAGCTCAAGAAGTAGCAGCCCCTTAGTGATTTTGGTGTATTGAAGACTTATAGGTTAAGGGACTAATGTGTTTGTGAGTAGACACATGTTCTATAAGTCTCTGAGGAGTTTGATATTTACAAAGAAAGTCGACCCCTAAAAATGAATGTCTTCAGTTGAAGACTTTGAAAATGAGGAAATTGGTGTGACCTTGAAGACTTTGATAATGATGCGAGGACTATGAAGCGTGAAGACTTTTGTTTTCGTAGTTTCATTTTCTCTTTCTTGAGTCATAGGAAACACCGTACTGTTAAAGGGGGTCGAGGTAAAACTAAGGAAACACTTTCCAAGTGATGCTCATCTCAAAATCCTACAGATACCCAATCCTTTCGAGTGAAGCCATTGGAAATCTCATATAGTTCAGTCAATTTCTTTAGTGACAGAGATGAAGATCTTCTATTCTCTGAGGAAGTTTTTTTGATTGAGGAGTTAAAAATTCGCCAGTGCGGATTGCCTACATGAGAGGAAGATGATAACCCTGAGGAATTTGAGAGCTCAGATTTCCGACCGTTGTTGTGCTATGCGCCAGCTGTCCCGAAATATTGTATCCACCTAACGGTCATATCATTGAAGGGCATTTATGTCTTATCATGTCGGGCTGCTCCCCCACTATAAATAGCCGTCCCTACAACCACTAGTTGGTTGGCTGCTCCGAGAGAAACTGACACTTGTCATTGAGAGCATCCCATCCTCCGAGGACTTTGAGCGAAAATCATCAGTGAGGAAAAACCCAAACCCAAACACCTACAACCCAAAGTAATTGATCATCAATGAAGAGATTGTTCGTGTGTGGAACCGGCGCTTGTTACCTTTGAAGACTGTGCATCTTCTAGACGGTTAGGCGTCATGGTCTAGAGAATCCAAGAGGAATTGTGGATCGCCGAGTGACCAAGTGTGTGAAGGTTTGGAAGTCACCTGAAGAGTTGCCACGAGTGATTGGGCGAGGTCTGTGTGACCTTAGCTCAAGAAGAATATGGTGAGGACTGTGTGTCCGGGACTGTGTGTCCTCAGGTTTAAATACCTAGCCGCTCCAATCAGATGTACAACTATCACAGCAGTTGGAACTGGTCTACCAAATCATTGTCTTCATCAAGCTACTGGTTCTATTTCCTCAACCCTTTCATTTCCTTGCTCATGTGTTGACGAAATTGATCATTACTATTTGAAGACTTTGACTGAAGACTTTCCCAATTTACTCAATCCTATTTCTTCAATCACTTTGTCTTCTGCCTGCTTATCCTATTACACGCTACCTGTGCTCTGTGTATGTTTCATTTCATCATGATGACTATGTTTCTGTCTTGTTATGCATACACCTGAGCACTTATTCCGCTGCTTATATTTCGTCACTTAGCAAATTCCTCAAGTTGAATTTCCTCAGTGACAAATTCATAAAAATAGCCTATTCACCCCCCTCTAGTCGATATAACACACTTTCAATTGGTACCAGAGCAAGGTACTCCCTTGTTCTGTGTGATTTTGGTTTAACCACCTAGAGTTTTAGTTATGTCGACCGCAGGTATGAAGAAAGTGTCATGCCCCATCTTTGACGGTCATGATTATCCCAAGTGGAAGGTCATGATGAGGAAGTGCCTCATGGCGATGAACAGTGAGCTGTGGACCGTCACTGAGATTGGTCTTACCGATCTATGCAAGATGGCGCATGTTGATGACATTTGCAAGTACACATGGTTGGACACTATGACAAAGGACATCATCTGCTCCTGCCTATCCAGAAATCAGTTCAAGCTCATTATGCATCTCTGCAATGCGAAGCTTATCTGGGACCGAATCTCTGACGTCTATGAAGGTCATCGAACTCGTCATGATCCCTAGTTTGATGAGTTCAAGGAATCACTCAGAACGATGACTTTCAAACCTGAACTATCATCTTCAGCACCATGCCTCATGACAAAAGGTGAAAAGGTACCCGAATATTCCTCATCTGAATCTAGTGATGATGAATCTGATGATGATTCCAGACCTAGCTATTCCAAGCTTGCTACTATTGCCACTAAACAACAAAAAGCTTTGGAAAGGGTTCAAAATCTGCTAGATAAAAGCGATGACCTGTTGGGTGAGGAAATGGATCGAACTAAAACTCTAACTGATAATCTTCAGCGACCACAGTCTAAGTTTGATAACCTTGAAATTCATCATAACACTCTCTTAGCCGATCATGAGAAGCTTTCTTATGAATTTCTTCAAAGAAAGCAAGATCTTGAGAAGCTAAGGGTGAGTCATGAAGATCTTCAGAAGGAAAATGATTCATTGCTTGCTCAACAGATCAGTTCCGCTCAGGAAGAATTCATTCCACCATGTTTGAAGTGCATTGAACATGAATCTGCTAATTCTTCACCTGAAATTAAAAATACTTCTATTGCTGCAAATTCTTCAACTATCTCTGTGGTCACAAATTCCTCATCTGAGGATACTACAATTATCACTGACGCTAATGCAGGGTTGAAGGAATTGGATGTGACAGGCATGTACAAAAGCCTCAAAGGGCATCAGGCTCTTTGTGATGTGCTTAAAAAGCAGATCTTGAACAGGAACCCTAGGAAAGAGGGTATTGCCTGTGAGAGGAAACTCAATGCTGATGGGACACCTACTGGAAACCTGAGCAGTATCCCAAAACCACATGGGTTGCTGCAAAAGGACCTCCCTTAGATCCATCCACTTTATCTGGCTTTACATGTGAATCTTCATTTTCATCTGATGAGTCATTTGTCTCCAACTATAAACTGTTCAAAAATCAGAATGGTGAAGTATTTGCTAGATATGTTGGTACTAACTGCAGGAACGGTCCCCCTATGAAGAAAATCTGGGTTCCCAAAAGGTTCCTTGAAAGTCTTCAGGTGAATGTCATCATGACACCACCTGTGAAGAATAGGAACCCCAGATCAAATTCTTCATATGGACCAAAGTCTTCATACAGATCCAAATCCTCATATGGATCAAATTCTTTAAGTGCAACTAATCCCTGGGTGGTTTTGGTAATTCTTAACAACATATAGCTCATTGAACTAATACACTTTCAAGATGATCATTTCAGAAAGTTTAATGATTGGCATGGCATGGACTAGAGATGTGGACCCCTCAAAATGCTAAGGACACATATTGCCAATAGCTCAAGACACTACATTTTCATTTTAGTGATCCAAGATCACATTGAGTCCATAGGAAAAGCCAATGCTATTAAAAGGGGATGAGGTGTTGCTTAATGGCTCGCTTGCTCAAAATGCTTAGTGATATGCTCCAAAAGCCCTCAACCACTTTCTCAATTCCACATATGTCCTAAACCTAAAGTCAAACTCGGCCCCACCGATTTGATCTATCCGGCGCCACTGAGTTCTTTTGACATAGCCATAGCCAGAAACCCTAATCAGTTTGGTCTCACCGATAGGGATCTCGGTCTCACCGAGATGGGATTGCAAACTCTCTGTTTGCCTTCGTAACATTTCGGTCTAATCGAAACGAGCGATCGGTCCCACCGAGTTTGCAATGCAAACTCTCTGTTTCCTTTTCGTAACGTTTCGGTCTCACCAAAATGAGCTATCGGTCCCACCGAGTTTGCTTGGCCAACTCTCTGTTTGCCCATCACTGAAATCGGTCTCACCGAGTTCATGTGATCGGTCTCACCGAGATCAAGTTATGCCCTAACCCTAGCACATCGGTCCCGCCGAAAAGCCTAACGTTCACATTTTGAACTGAATCAGTCTGACCGAGTTTCACTATTCGGTCCCACCGAGTTTGGTAAATTGTGTGTAACGGTTGTATTTGTGTGGAGGCTATATATACCCCCCCACCATTCCTCCATTCGTGGAGAGAGCCATCAGAACGTGCGCACACTTCCAGCATTCATTTCCTGAGAGAGAACCACCTACTCATGTGTTGAGACCAAGATATTCCAATCCAACCACAAGAATCTTGATCTCTAGCCTTCCCAAGTTGCTTTCCACTCAAATCATCTTTCCACCATATCCAAATCTGTGTGAGAGAGAGTTGAGTGTTGGGGGGACTATCATTTGAAGCACAAGAGCAAGGAGTTCATCATCAACACATCATCTATTACCTTTTGGAGAGTGGTGTCTCCTAGATTGGTTAGGTGTTACTTGGGAGCCTTCGTCAAGATTGTGGGGTTGAACCAAGGAGTTTGTAAGGGCAAGGAGATCGCCTACTTCGTGAAGATCTACCCTAGTGAGGCAAGTCCTTCATGGGTGATGGCCATGGTGGGATAGACAAGGTTGCTTCTTCATGGACCCTTCGTGGGTGGAGCCCTCCATGGACTCGCGCAGCCGTTACCCTTCGTGGGTTGAAGTCTCCATCAATGTGGATGTACAATAGCACCACCTATCGGAACCACGCCAAAAATCTCTGTGTCTATATTGCGTTTTCTCCCTTCAAACTCCTTCCCTTTACCTTCATATGCAATGATTTACATTCCACTGCTATACTCTTTGAATTGCATGTGCAGGTTGATTGCTTGACTTGTGCTAAGTTGCTAAAATCTTCCAAGACTTAAAATTGGGAAAAGGCTAGATTTTTATTTGGTCAAGTAGTCTAATCTCCCCCTCTAGACATACTTTCGATCCTACAAGTGGCATCGGAGCATTGGTCTCCATTTGCCTTGATTTCCATAACTTTGGTGATCATAGCCTTGGTTTCACAACCTATGAGAGTATGGCGTCTAGCGAGGGAAATTACCACCATAGAGGGCCTTACTTCGATGGTACTAATTTTGCTAGTTGGAAGCATAAGATGAAAATGCATATTCTTGGACATAACCCCGCCATTTGGGCCATTGTGTGTATTGGCTTGCAAGGTGAATTCTTTGATGGGAGAGAACCGAATCATGAAGCGACCGCGAAAGAGGAAGATGTTGTAATACAATGCTCAAGCTTGCGATATCCTCTTCAACGGATTGTGCACCGAAGAATTCAACAAAATCAGCCGTCTTGTGAATGCAAAGGAAATTTGGGATACTTTGGTTAATATGCATGAACGTACCAACTCCGTCAAGGAATCCAAATTGGATGTGCTTCAAAGTCAGCTTGACAAGTTCAATATGAAGGATGGTGAAGGTGTCGGTGAAATGTACTCTAGGCTTGCTCTCATCACAAATGAGATTGCCGGCTTAGGAAGTGAAGAGATGACTGACAGATTCATCATCAAGAAGATCCTAAGAGCCTTGGATGGAAAATATGATACCGTGTGCACCTTGATCCAAATGATGCCCAATTACAAAGATCTCAAGCCAACCAAAGTAATTGGAAGAATTGTTTCTCATGAGATGTCACTCAAGGATAAAGAAGAGCTTCACAACAAGTCTAGTGGTGCTTACAAAGCGTCATGTGATGCTCCTACATCATCAAGTGAGAAACAAGCCTTCAATGAAGAATTGTGCGTAATGGTGAATAACTTCAACAAGTTCTACAAGAGTAGAAGAAAAGAAAGAAGTTCCAAGTCAAGGTCCTACAATGACAAAAGATCTTGTAGTCGTGAGCGTAATTGCTACAATTGTGGAAGACCCGGACACTACTCCAATGGGTGTATGGCTCCCTACAAAAGAAGAGAAGAATCACCTAAAAGAAGAAGCAAAAGAGAAGAATCACCTCAAAGGGAGAGAAGGAGTAGAGATGATCGTTATGAATGAAGAACCTCTTGCAGAAGCAAGGATTGGGAAAGTAAGTACAATTCATCAAGGAGCTATACAAAACGAAGACATCAAGCTCATGTTGGTGAATGGGTATCCGGCTCCGACTCCGACCACCACTCCGAGAGAAGTTATCACTCCGACTCCGAATAGATGAAGGTGTTGCCTGTCTAGCACTTGTGTCAACCAACTCCTATGACATTTTTGATTCACCAAATGAAGGAATTGGAAGATGCTTCATGGCTAAAGGACCAAAGGTATGACATCTCGAGTATGTTGATTTCAATAGTGATGAAGATGATTTGCTAGGAGATGATGATTTACTTGTTGACAACTCTAGTGATGAAAACTATGATGAAATTGCTATGAATCATGCTAATCAAGATAAAATGAATGAAGATGATAAGAAGGAGATTGAGCGTCTAACTAAAGAACTAAACACTCTTAAGTTAGCTCATGAAACTACCTTAGAAGATCATCGGGAGCTTTTAAAGACTCATGAGAAGCTACGCTTTGATGAGCTCAACCTAGAGCAAGAGCATGGGTTCTTAAAAGCAATCAATGATGATCTTTGTAAGAAAAGTTCTTCTTACATTGCCAAGCGTTTACTCTTGTCTACTTACATGCCACAAGTAAAATCTAGCAACAAGAACAAGAAAGATTCTTCATCTAGTAGTAACAATAATCATGCTAAATCCAATATTGTTGCTTCTAGTAGTTATCTTGTTTCCACTAATGATTCTCTTAGCCAAGTTACACTTGAGCAATAAAATAGCTTATTTAAGGGAATTATAGAGAAAGGTGTTTACAAGAGCCTTGTCGGAAGTAAGCAATTTGAGGAAATTTTACGCAAGCAAGGAAGGCACCGGAAGAATCAAGGTGTTGCTTTTGAACGAAAGTTCGATGCCAATGGAGTTGAGTGGGAAGAAGATCAATACCCCAAGACGAAGTTTGTTCCTCAATAAGAGAAGTATGATCCTACTTCTTTCAAGGGGACACAAGCTCAAGATGATCTTCCAGCACAAGACCACAAGCAAAAAGGCAAGGACAAGATTCAAGAGGAGATTGATGCATTTGAAGAAGCTCCCAAGGCCTTGGTCAAGTGGGTTCCCAAGACTACATCAAGTTCTACTTCATCAAGTATGACTACAACTCCAAGGATTCCCATCAAGTTGATGTGGATCCCGAAGAAGAAGAACTAGAAAGTTCTTGAGGGTGACTCCGCCAACATACTTCACTCACATTTATTTTGGCAATGACAAGTGCAATCAACTTCCACATCTTGCACTAGTTCAAGGAGTCACAAACCCTCTTGTTGGTAAGACAAGGGACAAGGTATTGAAAGTGTAACTCACTCCAATGGATTGCTCCAAATGATCTACATCAACATTGAGCATCCACATCTTCAACATCTACATGAAGTCATCATCGACAAAACCGCAGGTTAGTTCACCCCTCTTAGGGGGGATATCACATCTAGGGGGAGATTTACTCTAAGAATTGAGCTAAAGCAACTCTAATGGTGTGAACACAACAATGCTTTATGTAAAATTGGTAACCACACTTGTGCTTAAACTATGAGTATGACCTACGATCAAATGTTCTCATTTGACTCCTCAGTCAATATACTCATATATAGATGACCTAGTCATCACCAATTGCTTGATAGATGCTAGAGTGTTTGTGCATGCTTTGCCACATGTTTCATTTGCCATTTTATTGTGTGAGCATGTTGATTGCATACTTTTCCCATTCAAGGACATCCATTTGTTGCTTTGATTGTTTGGATCTTTTTCTTTTGCCAAATGGATGGACAAGAATGCCTAAGAAGTTCCTCTAGCTATCTATGCTTTTCTCGTCTCAAACTCTATTCATGCTACATCACAAAGTTTGATCAAGTCAGATTCGAACACTCTGGGTGAGGAGCACTCGGAGCCATCGATTCATCATAGACTTAAACTTCCAAAACCTCTTTGTGTATTTCGGTCTGACCGGTTCATCCCTTTCGGTCATACCGAGTTCATTGAGTTGATCTAGGTTTTCAATCTCGATGCAACCGATTAGAACAGTTTGGTCACACCGACTTGCAGTAACCACATGCGATTCTGCATCTCGGTGCCACCGAGTCGTTCCACTCGGTCACACCGACAGGGTCAGGATATATATACCCACGGGTCAAATTTTGGAAATTTCTCCGAAACCCTAAGCCCGCGCGTATCCTGCTCTGCCGACTCGAGTCTCCGAATCGTCTCCTCATTGCCAGCGACCTCCTGCCGCTGGTCTCCGCCGCCGTCAACGGGAATCTTCACTGCTGTTGCCGCCGTAGCGAGCTCATCACCAAGTTAGGGTATGAGTTCGATCCTTTGTGCTTTCTCACTCTGATTCTTAGCACAAATACAATGTCATGATTCTTGCTACATTTGAGATACTTCTATCCAACAAAAACTTCCTTTAGATTAATTTTGATTCGAAAATTTAGGGTTAGGTTTCCGCCGAACTCATCTCGGACCGACCGAGTTGTAGAAATCGGTCTCACCGATTTGGCCTAGGCCATTTGTAACGCCCCGAGACCGACGCTTCAGAAGCCTTCCAGTTATTTCGTTGTTGCCGTGTGTTTTATTTGTTTGTTGCATTTCATCATGGCATCATCCGCATTGCATCGGTACTCGTTGCCGTCATTATTTTTAAAACTACAATCGTCCATAGACCGCGCCAAGTCCCTGCCGGCCTCGCGTTGACCTCCTCGCCATGGCTGCTACCCTTCTGCTGAACCTCGCGCCCGCCACAGCCGCTACATCGCCTCTGCATCGAGCGCCGCTCGACCCCGCGTTGACCCGTCGCCGCGCCAAGTTCCACGACCGCACACGCCTGGGCCGGCCTCGCCTCGGCCCAGCTGGATCTGCCTGCCCCAAGCCTCTCCACCGACTGGGCCTTGGCCCATGGTGAGCAGCCCGGCCGCCCAGCAGTTTTGGCCCACGTAGTGTTTTTTTCATGTCTGCGATTTTCCTATTTATCCAGAGAGTGCAGTTTTACAGGAAAACCCCTAGTGTTCATGCATCTAATAACTAATTAATCATGCATCATATGTAAATAATTTATATATGAAAAGTGCTTAGAATTTCATCTAGTTTCACAATATCCAACTTTCATGCTGTTTGCATAAGTTTGTATAAATGCCATGTTAAAATGCTTTATTTTATAACTAATTAACCGTAGCTCGGATTTAAATAAACTTTATATGTAAATGGGGTAGAAAAATGCATAGAATAACTTGGTTCACTTTATTTTGATGTTTAACAACTTTAAAATATGATTTAGGGCAGAACAGTACCAAATTCATAATATGCATATGGGGATTTTCCGGAATTGCTGTTTGTTATTTCTAGCCTCATTTAAACTTGCCTAGGTAGATAGTTTTCATATGCTTCACCCCTTGCCATGTTTAATAACATTTAATATTGTTGGGTACATAACCGAGAGAGAACTAAATAATTGATGTGGTGTTTCGTCAATATGCAACCCGTTGCATATTGAGCTCCACTTAATTTGTAGTGTTGTTTGTTGCACTTTGCCATGCCATGCTCATTAAATGGACATGCATCATACTTGATTGTGCATCATGCCATGTTTATGCTTGTGTGTTTACCATGTTGTTTGCTTCTTTCCGGTGTTACTTCTTCTTGATAGTTCCGGTACGTTGCGTTTGTGAGGATTCATTCGACTTCGTCCGTTTGTCTCCTTCATGGACTCGTTCTTCTTCCTTGCAGGATTTCAGGCAAGATGACCATACCCTCGAAATCACTTCTATCTTTTCTTGCTAGTTGTTCGCTCTTTTGCTATGCTGCGCTACCTACCACTTGCTATATCATGCCTCCCATATTGCCATGTCAAGCCTCTAACCATCCTTCCTAGCAAACCGTTGTTTGGCTATGTTACTGCTTTTGCTCAGCCCCTCTTATAGCGTTGCTAGTTGCAGGTGAAGTTGAAGCTGGTTCCATGTTGGAACATGGATATGTTGGGATATCACAATATCTCTTATTTAAATTAATGCATCTATATACTTGGTAAAGGGTGGAAGGCTCGGCCTTATGCCTGGTGTTTTGTTCCACTCTTGCCGCCCTAGTTTTCCGTCATACCAGTGTTATGTTCCTTGATTTTGTGTTCCTTACGCGGTTGGGGATTTATGGGACCCCCTTGACAGTTCGCTTTGAATAAAACTCCTCCAGCAAGGCCCAACCTTGGTTTTAACATTTGCCACCTAAGCCTTTTTCCCTTGGAATCTGCGGACTCAAGGGTCATCTTTATTTTAAACCCCCCGGGCCAGTGCTCCTCTGAGTGTTGGTCCAAAATGGGAAGCCTGCGGGGCCACCTCGGGCAACTCGAGGCCTGGTTTTACTCGTAGCTTGACCTATCTGGTGTGCCCTGAGAACGAGATACGTGCGACTCCTATCGGGATTTGTCGGCACATCGGGCGGCTTTGCTGGTCTTGTTTTACCATTGTCGAAAAGTCTTGTAACCGGGATTCCGAGACTGATCGGGCTTCCCGGGAGAAGGAATATCATTCGTTGACCGTGAGAGCTTGTGATGGGCTAAGTTGGGACACCCCTGCAGGGTATAAACTTTCGAGAGCCGTGCCCGCAGTTATGTAGCAGATGGGAATTTTTAATGTCCGGTTGTAGAGAACTTGACACTTGACTTAATTAAAATGCATCAACCGCGTGTGTAACCGTGATGGTCTCTTTTCGGCGGAGTCCGGGAAGTGAACACGGTTTTGGTGTTATGCATGAACGTAAGTAGTTTCAGGATCACTTCTTGATCACTTCTAGCTTCACGACCGTTGCGTTGCTTCTCTTCTCGCTCTTATTTGCGTATGTTAGCCACCATATATGCTTAGTGCTTGCTACAGCTCCACCTCACTACCTTCTCCTACCCATAAGCTTAAATAGTCTTGATCTCGCGGGTGTGAGATTGCTGAGTCCTCGTGACTCACAGATTACTTCCAAACTGTTTCAGGTGCCGAGGATATCAGTGCAGGTGACGCAATCCAGCTCAAGTGAGAGCTCGATGAAGATCTTGATCGTTGTTTTTGTTTCGTTTCCTATTGATCAGTAGTGGAGCCCAGTTGGGACGATCGGGGATCTAACATTTGGGGTTATCTTCTTTTCATTTGGATTTGACCGTAGTCGGTCTATGTGTGTATTTTGAATGATGTATGATTTATTTAAGTATTGTGTGAAGTGGCGATTGTAAGCCAACCCTCTTTATCCCATTCTTGTTCATTACATGGGATTGTGTGAAGATGACCCTTCTTGCGACAAAACCTACAATGCGGTTATGCCTCTAAGTCGTGCCTCGACACGTGAGAGATATAGCCGCATCATGGGCGTTACAAGTTGGTAATCAGAGCCTTCCCTGACTTAGGAGCCCCCTGCTTGATCGAATCGCTGGCGTTGTTGAGTCTAGAACAAAAATGTTTTGAGTCTTAGGATTGTATATATCGGAGAGTAGGATTCATTTTACTCCTCGGTCCCTTCATCGCTCTGGTGAGGCCTCCTGACGTAGATGTTTTGACTTTCCTCTCCTCAAATTTCACTAATTTTTTTTAGGATCACGCGGGTATCTTGGAATCGTTCCGATGGTTTTGTGACGAGAACATTGTTCTTGGTGCCTATTCACATTTAGGGGTTGTGGCAGTGTCCCGGGGAGTTGAGCTCCGAGGTGTTGTCGTCACAATTTTATCGTTGCAGTTCTGGAATACCTGAGTTTCGCCGACATCGAAAATCTCTTTTATGCAGTTGTTGGTGAGATCACCTCGACGCCACCCAGTACAGCGGCGGTAGTTCGGGAGTATTGCCATAACTCGTATAACAGATGCTTTTCGAAGGTTGAGGTACACGATTTCCGGAGTTTTTCTTGGTTAGGTGTTGACGGATGAATACAACTGGATCTAGGTATTGTTAGTTTGGGTGAGATATATTGTGTCCCCTGTATCCCCAACACCAGATTGCATAACCAGAAAGTTTCGGGAGTTTATAAGTGGGAATTCAAGTATCTCGTAGGATATCTTTCCAACACACACATGATGCGATATGGGATCTATCATATGTTTTTTTCCGGCTTATTCTGCAAGCCAAATCCTTTGTTTTTGTTTTGTTTTGTGGTATTCGAGTTGCTTCAGTGTCAAGTGTTGATTCCATACCTCATTCTAAGCGGTGTTCTAATATTTCTATGGGAATACTAATCCTTTTTGATCATCGAGATTGTCTTGTCAACCTTTTCAACCGGTGTTTTCATCTACAAGTTATTACATCCACTTCATCCTTGTAAGATCAACTCTCATCTTCTCAACGTTGTCGTTTTCCCATCCCCATTTATTTTTCTTTCCCGCCCTTCGGCCATTTTGTTCACGAAGTCTGAAGTCGCTAATCGAGTAATCTTCTATTCATGCCGAAGGTCATGCCAATTCTTTTTTTTTTCAACCGGCGTGCTTCTCTTCAAGTGGATCCGATCATTTTCAACATCCGCAAGATCAACTCTAAGTTTTCTCAACGGTGTTTGTTTCATCCGTCCCAAGTTGCCTTTGTTTTTTCCCGCCCTCCCACCCTTTTCCTTCAAGGAATCAGATGTCTTAACCAAGTATCCATTTTATTCATGTGAAGTCCCTTCATTCTTTTCAATCAATGTTCTTACCCGGTGGCTCTCATGAAGATGTTCTTCAAGTTTATCATTCTTCATTCTTTTTCTTCTCCGGTGGACTAAATTCAAGCCTTCAATGTTGGTCACATTCCTTTCCTTGTTTCAAATGTTTTCTCATGCCGGTGCACCTCTTAATCATCCACTTCTCGCCATTCATTTGTTCTGGAGTGCCGAAGATATCTCAGAAGATTTGTGTCTCCATTATCAATTTGTTCAAGATATCTCGAGGTTGTTATCTCTTTTGAGCCATTTAATTCTACTGGTGCAATATCTCTTCTAAATCGTTCAACGGTGTATCTTTTGAGTGGGCCCTAACCCACAGGTCTTTTCCCAGGATCTTACCTAACTCTTCTAATTTTCCTGGAGCTATTCCCAAATTCTTTTCAAAGTTTGACGTAAGAATGATTTACCATCAGTCAAATGTCTTTCTCCAAGATCTTTCAAATTCTTTTCATCGTTGGTTCAACCTTTATATTCTTCATTCCGTAGTGCCTCAACAATTCATGGTGGTTCCCATCATCATTCTCAACATTTGAAGACCGAGGAAGAATTTCTCCTAAATCTTGGTCCGTTCTCTTGAAGATTCATAGTTCTAGCTTCATGCCATCCTCATAATTGTTTTTGACTGTGAGAATTCTTTTCAACCATCCAACGCATTTCAGGAGTTGCTTCCTTTCTCGATCATCCGAAGGCCATCATTTCTGAATATTACTCATTCTCAGCCTTCAGCTCTTGTTTTCCAAATCTTACCGGTGGATCGTTCAAATATCCTCTAATCAGTTCATGATCTCTTGTTCTCATGTATCTAAATTCTGTCAAGTATCTTTATTCGTTTTCTAATTCTTCCCGGTGAATTGTGCCTTTGCCACTTTCAGTTTCAATTCTTGCGACGGGTTGTTCAAGATTCCTCTTCCTATGTTCTCATATTAATTCATTCGTTCTTTCCAATCCTACCGGTGGTTCGTTGAAGACCTTCCCAAGTTTGCGCCATGTCTATCTTAATCCTTTCTACGAGAATAAGTAGTATGCCAAATTCATTGCTTGTCATCAATTTAATTGGTGAAGGATGAGCATAATGTAATTCTTATTCTTGTTTCATCGAGTAAATTCAATTCCTTATTCCGGAGGTTCATCAAAATTCTTGTTTTCATTTGTTCATCTTTCTTTTCGGAGTTCCAAGTTTTCTCGGTTATATCATTTCAAAGCTTCAGCTTATCACTACAAGGCTTCACCTTGTGTTTTCAACTTCTCTTTCTTTCTATCATCCTTTTATTACCGGAGTTATTCATGGAGTTTCTTCATGGTGGTTCATCAAGGATTTAATTCATTCTCGAAGTGTTCTCAAGATTCTTGTTGGAAGAGCTCAAATATTCTTCTTCCTGCATTCCAAAGTGCAATTCGTTCTACCTTATCATTTGAGATGGTGTTATGTCATTCTTGACAATTTGAGTTCGCGTTTCATGATTCACATGTTGTCAAGAATGAGATATTTTAAATCCACCAATCTCTTCGTTGGATTTATCTTGTGTCATGTTTCACCTAAAGCCTTCCCTAAGGAATGTTGCTATTATGGTGCTTATCAATGATCCAAGTTTTCTCCTATCCTCTCGGCGAAAGGATTTGTCATCTCCTTGTTGACCTCAATCCAATCTTTTGTTTCCGTAGTGGCAGTATTTCGCCTCAATTTTGAGAAGTTTTCCATAAGCCCACTACAAGTTTATTCGTTTCGTTGTTGGTTTTCCAACAACTCCGTTATAACCTTCTTGGAAGGGTGCTCTCCAAGCTCTTTTGTGCCAGAAGTTGCATTTTCTTCTCCATTCTTTCATTCCAATGTTCTATCTTCTATTCTTTCTTCCGGACGCAATGTGACGTTGCTCTCTTCACTCATCATCTCGATTTGTGAGGATCGTGTTCTTTTCATGCTTATCCATTTAACCGGAGTGTTGTGTCATCTCTTCAAGTTCTTTTCATCTTATCAAGTTTTCCTTCTTCTATCAGTCGGAGTGCTGCCCAAATTATATTAATCTTATTCCTTCTCTATCTAGTTTTAACCGGAGTCTCATCCAAGTGCTTTCATTTTGCCAAGTTCAAATTCTATTCTTTTCATTTCCAACCGGAGCGTTATCGTAATTGATCCTTATCGTTCCTTGTACATCTCGTTTCAACCGGAGTGCTTGCATGTACTTCTCGTCCATTGTTCTCGTCATTCATAGCTTTGCAAACTCCAAAGTTCACATGGTGTTCCTTGTTTCTGTTTTCTACCGGTGTGGTCATATTCTTTTGGTTCTTGAAGCTCTTATTTCATGTCTTTCAACCTACAAGGTTCTCAAATGTTCCTTGTTCCTCTTTGCTAACGGAGTGTTTGCAATCTCGTTCATTCCGTTGTATTCTTTCTTTCAATTTGTTCAACCTCTCAAGGTTCGTGGTTTCACTCGTTTGTCAAAGAAGCAACTTTGTTTTACCTCTTCCTATTCCGTTTCTCTCCGGTGCCATCCCTAGATCTCGGGACGAGATCTCTTGTAAGTGGAGGAGTGTTGTAACGCCCCGAGACCGACGCTTCAGAAGCCTTCCAGTTATTTCGTTGTTGCTGTGTGTTTTATTTGCTTGTTGCATTTCATCATGGCATCATCCGCATTGCATCGGTACTCGTTGCCGTCATTATTTTTAAAACTGCAATCGTTCATAGTTGCCGCTCCTCGCTTGTCTCCGTTGACCTTTTGACATGCCCCTTTGTCGTTGTCGACCTCTCTCAGACCCCTCGTGTGCATGTCCGAAACTTCCCTAAACCCGACCCGGACTATCGGTACCGATGGGTCCGGATAATCCCCAAACATCTATAAAACATCATCGTTTCTTATATAGACTCTTCTAGCCTATTACCCGGGCCGTCCGATTACGATCGGAGGGACCAGATACCCCTAAGCTAACCCCTTCCTATAAATAGACCCTAACCCTAAATTTTAGGAGCAATGTCCCATCCATCCTCCGCCGCGCCGCCAGTCCACTGTCTTCCTCCTCCTTGGGATCCCCTCCCGATCCAAAACGACCATCCACAGCCCGCCCCCGCTCCTCCTCAGTTTCCACGCCCAACCAACCAGTGCCTCCCCTGGATCCCGTCGTCCACCCAACCAGCGCAGCCACCAGACCGGAGCCCCGTTGCCGGTGAAGACCTCCTCCTCCCCCCGTCGCCTCGCTGCTCCGGCAACCAGGTCATGCCGCCGCTCCACGTGCCTCCTCTCTTTTCCCTGCTGCTCCTCTCTGTACTTACCCCGCCGTGGCCGCTTGTCTGCAGGTCGCCGATGCACCCGACGGGATGAAGCTGCCGGTGCCCCTGCTCCAGCCCTGCGTCGCCTTCCCCCGCACCGATCCCAACCCCACCGACCCGCACGGCCACCCCGTGCCACGCCCGTGCGCTGGTGTCCTTTGTATCGAAGCCCTGCTCTGGTTGCAGAGAAGAACGAGCGCCTCGACTCCCCACCCCCCGCAATGTCGCCTCGCCAGCCCATCTCGACTGCCCGGATCTGTGCCTCCGCCTCGGATCTGCCGGCTCCGTCCCGTTCTGGGTCTTCCCCGCCTCAAGCCGCGTCGCCCTCGCTGGAGAAGGCGCCAAGTCCGCTGCCATCGTCCTGCTTCACGAGGCCGTTCCCCTGCCATGGCGCCTCAGCCTCCTCTGCTTCCCGCTCGCCCGCTCGTTGACCGCACTCGACCTCCTCCTGCCGCGCCAAGACCGCTTCCCCTGACCTGAGGTCGTTGTCCTGGACCGCGCCAAGTCCCTGCCGGCCTCGCGTTGACCTCCTCGCCATGGCTGCTGCCCTTCTGCTGAACCTCGCACCCGCCACAGCCGCTACATCGCCTCTGCATCGAGCGCCGCTCGACCCCGCGTTGACCTGTCGCCGTGCCAAGTTCCACGACCGCACACGCCTGGGCCGGCCTCGCCTCGGCCCAGCTGGATCGGCCTGCCCCAAGCCTCTCCACCGACTAGGCCTTGGCCCATGGTGAGCAGCCCAGCCGCCCAGCAGTTTTGGCCCACGTAGTGTTTTTTTCATGTCTGCGATTTTCCTATTTATCCAGAGAGTGCAGTTTTACAAAAAAAAACTAGTGTTCATGCATCTAATAACTAATTAATCATGCATCATATGTAAATAATTTATATATGAAAAGTGCTTAGAATTTCATATAGTTTCATAATATCCAACTTTCATGCATGTTTAAAATGTTTAAACTTGCTGTTTGCATAAGTTTGTATAAATGCCATGTTAAAATACTTTATTTCATAACTAATTAACCGTAGCTCGGATTTAAATAAACTTTATATGTAAATGGCGTAGAAAAATGCATATAATAACTTGGTTCACTTTATTTTGATGTTTAACAACTTTAAAATATGATTTAGGGCAGAACAGTACCAAATTCATAATATGCATATGGGGATTTTCCGGAATTGTTGTTTGTTATATCTGGCCTCATTTAAACTTGCCTAGGTAGATAGTTTTCATATGCTTCACCCCTTGCCATGTTTAATAACATTTAATATTGTTGGGTACATAACCGAGAGAGAACTAAATAATTGATGTGGTGTTTCGTCAATATGCAACCCGTTGCATATTGAGCTCCACTTAATTTGTAGTGTTGTTTGTTGCACTTTGCCATGCCATGCTCATTAAATGGACATGCATCATACTTGATTGTGCATCATGCCATGTTTATGCTTGTGTGTTTACCATGTTGTTTGCTTCTTTCCGGTGTTACTTCTTCTTGATAGTTCCGGTACGTTGCGTTTGTGAGGATTCGTTCGACTTCGTCCGTTTGTCTCCTTCATGGACTCGTTCTTCTTCCTTGCGGGATTTCAGGCAAGATGACCATACCCTCGAAATCACTTCTATCTTTTCTTGCCAGTTGTTCGCTCTTTTGCTATGCCGTGCTACCTACCACTTGCTATATCATGCCTCCCATATTGCCATGTCAAGCCTCTAACCATCCTTCCTAGCAAACCGTTGTTTGGCTATGTTACCGCTTTTGCTCAGCCCCTCTTATAGCGTTGCTAGTTGCAGGTGAAGTTGAAGCTGGTTCCATGTTGGAATATGGATATGTTGGGATATCACAATATCTCTTATTTAAATTAATGCATCTACATACTTGGTAAAGGGTGGAAGGCTCGGCCTTATGCCTTGTGTTTTGTTCCAATCTTGCTGCCCTAGTTTTCCATCATACCGGTGTTATGTTCCTTGATTTTGCGTTCCTTACGCGGTTGGGGATTTATGGGACCCCCTTGACAGTTCGCTTTGAATAAAACTCCTCCAGCAAGGCCCAACCTTGGTTTTAACATTTGCCACCTAAGCCTTTTTCCCTTGGGTTCTGCAGACTCAAGGTCATCTTTATTTTAAACCCCCCAGGCCAGTGCTCCTCTGAGTGTTGGTCCGAAACGGGCAGCCTGCGGGGCCACCTCGGGGCAACTCGAGGCCTGGTTTTACTCGTAGCTTGACCTATCCGGTGTGCCCTGAGAACGAGATACTTGCGACTCCTATCGGGATTTGTCGGCACATCGGGCGGCTTTGCTGGTCTTGTTTTACCATTGTCGAAAAGTCTTGTAACCAGGATTCCGAGACTGATCGGGTCTTCCCGGGAGAAGGAATATCCTTCGTTGACCGTGAGAGCTTGTTATGGGCTAAGTTGGGACACCCCTGCAGGGTATAAACTTTCGAGAGCCGTGCCCGCGGTTATGTGGCAGATGGGAATTTGTTAATGTCCGGTTGTAGAGAACTTGACACTTGACTTAATTAAAATGCATCAACCGCGTGTGTAACCGTGATGGTCTCTTTTCGGCGGAGTCCGGGAAGTGAACACGGTTTTGGTGTTATGCATGAACGTAAGTAGTTTCAGGATCACTTCTTGATCACTTCTAGCTTCACGACCGTTGCGTTGCTTCTCTTCTCGCTCTTATTTGCGTATGTTAGCCACCATATATGCTTAGTGCTTGCTGCAGCTCCACCTCACTACCTTCTCCTACCCATAAGCTTAAATAGTCTTGATCTCGCGGGTGTGAGATTGCTGAGTCCTCGTGACTCACAGATTACTTCCAAACAGTTTCAGGTGCCGAGGATACCAGTGCAGGTGACGCAACCCAGCTCAAGTGAGAGCTCGATGAAGATCTTGATCGTTGTTTTTGTTTCGTTTCCTGTTGATCAGTAGTGGAGCCCAGTTGGGACGATCGGGGATCTAGCATTTGGGGTTATCTTCTTTTCATTTGGATTTGACCGTAGTCGGTCTATGTGTGTATTTTGAATGATGTATGATTTATTTAAGTATTGTGTGAAGTGGCGATTGTAAGCCAACCCTCTTTATCCCATTATTGTTCATTACATGGGATTGTGTGAAGATGACCCTTCTTGCAACAAAACCTACAATGCGGTTATGCCTCTAAGTCGTGCCTCGATATGTGAGAGATATAGCCGCATCGTGGGCGTTACAAGTTGGTAATCAGAGCCATCCCTGACTTAGGAGCCCCCTGCTTGATCGAATCGCTGGCGTTGTTGAGTCTAGAACAAAAATGTTTTGAGTCTTAGGATTATATATATATATCGGAGAGTAGGATTCTTTTTACTCCTCGGTCCCTTCGTCGCTCTGGTGAGGCCTCCTGACGTAGATGTTTTGACTTTCCTCTCCTCAAATTTCACTAATTTTTTTTTAGGATCACGCGGGTATCTTGGAATTGTTCCGATGGTTTTGTGACGAGAACATTGTTCTTGGTGCCTCCTGACATCTAGGGGTTGTGGCAGTGTCCCGGGGAGTTGAGCTCCGAGGTGTTGTCGTCAATATTTTATCGTTGCAGTTCTAGAATACCTGAGTTTCGCCGACATCGAAAATCTCTTTTATGCAGTTGTTGGTGAGATCACCTCGACGCCACCCAGTACAGGGGTGGGAGTTCGGGAGTATTGCCATAACTCGTATAACGGATGCTTTTCGAAGGTTGAGGTACACGATTTCCGGAGTTTTTCTTGGTTATGTGTTGACGGATGAATACAGCTGGATCTAGGTATTGTTAGTTTGGGTGAGATATATTGCGCCCCCTGTATCCCCAACACCAGATTGCATAACCAAAAAGTTTCGGGAGTTTATAAGTGGGAATTCAAGTATCTCGTAGGATATCTTTCCAACACACACATGATACGATATGGGATCTATCATATGTTTGTATCCGGCTTATTCTGCAAGCCAAATCCTTTGTTTTTGTTTTGTTTTGTGGTATTCGAGTTGCTTCAATGTCAAGTGTAGATTCCATACCTCACTCTAAGCGGTGTTCTCATATTTCTATGGGAATACTAATCCTTTTTTATCTTTGAGATTGTCTTGTCAACCTTTTCAACCGGTGTTTTCATCTACAAGTTATTCCATCCACTTCATCCCTGTAAGATCAACTCTCATCTTCTCAATGTTGTCGTTTTCCCATCCCCGTTTATTTTTCTTTCCCGCCCTCCGGCTATTTTGTTCACGGAGTCTGAAGTCGCTAATCGAGTATCCTTCTATTCATGCCGAATGGTCATGCCAATTCTTTTTTTTCAACCGGCGTGCTTCTCTTCAAGTGGATCCGATCATTTTCAACATCCGCAAGATCAACTCTAAGTTTTCTCAACGGTGTTTGTTTCATCCGTCCCAAGTTGCTTTTGTTTTTTCCCGCCCTCCCACCCTTTTCCTTCAAGGAATCAGATGTCTTAACCAAGTATCCATTTTATTCATGTGAAGTCCCTTCATTCTTTTCAATCAATGTTCTTACCCGGTGGTTCTCATGAAGATGTTCTTCAAGTTTATCATTCTTCATTCTTTTTCTTCTCCGGTGGACTAAATTCAAGCCTTCAATGTTGGTCACATTCCTTTCCTTGTTTCAAATGTTTTCTCATGCCGGTGCACCTCTTAATCATCCACTTCTTGCCATTCATTTGTTCTGGAGTGCCGAAGATATCTCAGAAGATTTGTGTCTCCATTATCAATTTGTTCAAGATACGTCGAGGTTGTTATCTCTTTTGAGCCATTTAATTCTACCGGTGCAATCTCTCTTCTAAATCGTTCAACGGTGTATCTTTTGAGTGGGCCCTAACCCACAAGTCTTTTCCCAAGATTTTACCCGACTCTTCTAATTTTCCCGGAGCTATTCCCAAATTCTTTTCGAAGTTTGACGTAAGAATGATTTACCATCAGTCAAATGTCTTTCTCCAAGATCTTTCAAATTCTTTTCATCGTTGGTTCAACCTTTATATTCTTCATTCCAGAGTGCCTCAACAATTCATGGTGGTTCCCGTTATCATTCTCAACATTTGAAGACCGAGGAGGAATTTCTCCTAAATCTTGGTCC
Organism: Triticum aestivum; assembly: GCF_018294505.1. Taxonomy (NCBI): domain Eukaryota; kingdom Viridiplantae; phylum Streptophyta; class Magnoliopsida; order Poales; family Poaceae; genus Triticum; species Triticum aestivum. Next base: position 329,366,441 of record NC_057805.1, read on the forward strand.
GTTCTCTTGAAGATTCATAGTTCTAGCTTCATGCCATCCTCATAATTGTTTTTGACTGTGAGAATTCTTTTCAACCATCCGACGCATTTCAGGAGTTGCTTCCTTTCTCGATCATCCGAAGGTCATCATTTCTGAATATTACTCATCCTCAGCCTTCAGCTCTTGTTTCCCAAATCTTACCGGTGGATCGTTCAAATATCCTCTAATCAGTTCATGATCTCTTGTTCTCATGTATCTAAATTCTGTCAAGTATCTTCATTCGTTTTCTAATTCTTCCCGGTGAATTGTGCCTTTGCCACTTTCATTTTCAATTCTTACGACGGGTTGTTCAAGATTCCTCTTCCTATGTTCTCATATTAATTCATTCGTTCTTTCCAATCCTACCGGTGGTTCGTTGAAGACCTTCCCAAGTTTGCGCCATATCTATCTTAATCCTTTCTACGAGAATAAGTAGTATGCCAAATTCATTGCTTGTCATCAATTTTATTGGTGAAGGATGAGCATAATGTAATTCTTATTCTTGTTTCATCGAGTAAATTCAATTCCTTATTTCGGAGGTTCATCAAAATTCTTGTTTTCATTTGTTCATCTTTCTTTCCGGAGTTCCAAGTTTTCTCGGTTATATCATCTCAAAGCTTCATCTTATCACTGCAAGGCTTCACCTTGTGTTTTCAACTTATCTTTCTTTCTATCATCCTTTTATTACCGGAGTTATTCATGGAGTTTCTTCATGGTGGTTCATCAAGGATTTAATTCATTCTCGAAGTGTTCTCAAGATTCTAGTTGGAAGAGCTCAAATATTCTTCTTCCTGCATTCCAAAGTGCAATTCGTTCTACCTTATCATTTGAGATGGTGTTATGTCATTCTTGACAATTTGAGTTCGCGTTTCATGATTCACATGTTGTCAAGAATGAGATATTTTAAATCCACCAATCTCTTTGTTGGATTTATCTTGTGTCATGTTTCACCTAAAGCCTTCCCTAAAGAATGTTGCTATTATGGTGCTTATCAATGATCCAAGTTTTCTCCTACCCTCTCGGCGAAAGGAGTTGTCATCTCCTTGTTGACCTCAATCCAATCTTTTGTTTCCGTAGTGGCAGTATTTCGCCTCAATTTTGAGAAGTTTTCCATAAGCCCACTACAAGTTTATTCGTTTCGTTGTTGGTTTTCCAACAACTCCGTTATAACCTTCTTGGAAGGGTGCTCTCCAAGCTCTTTTTTGCCAGAAGTTGCATTTTCTTCTCCATTCTTTCATTCCAATGATCTATCTTCTATTCTTTCTTCCGGACGCAATGTGACGTTTCTCTCTTCACTCATCATCTCGATTTGTGAGGATCGTGTTCTTTTCATGCTTATCCATTTAACCGGAGTGTTGTGCCATCTCTTCAAGTTCTTTTCATCTTATCAAGTTTTCCTTCTTCTTTCAGTCGGAGTGCTGCCCAAATTATATCAATCTTATTCCTTCTCTATCTAGTTTTAACCGGAGTCTCATCCAAGTGCTTTCATTTTGCCAAGTTCAAATTCTATTCTTTTCATTTCCAACCGGAGCGTTATCGTAATTGATCCTTATCATTCCTTGTACATCTCGTTTCAACCGGAGTGCTTGCATGTACTTCTCGTCCATTGTTCTCGTCATTCATAGCTTTGCAAACTCCAAAGTTCACATGGTGTTCCTTGTTTCTCTTTTCTACCGGTGTGGTCATATTCTTTTGGTTCTTGAAGCTCTTATTTCATGTCTTTCAACCTACAAGGTTCTCGAATGTTCCTTGTTCCTCTTTGCTAATGGAGTGTTTGCAGTCTCGTTCATTCCATTGTATTCTTTCTTTCAATTTGTTCAACCTCTCAAGGTTCGTGGTTTCACTCGTTTGTCAAAGAAGCAACCTTGTTTTACCTCTTCCTATTCCGTTTCTCTCCGGTGCCATCCCTAGATCTCGGGACGAGATCTCTTGTAAGTGGAGGAGTGTTGTAACGCCCCGAGACCGACGCTTCAGAAGCCTTCCAGTTATTTCGTTGTTGCCGTGTGTTTTATTTGTTTGTTGCATTTCATCATGGCATCATCCGCATTGCATCGGTACTCTACCCTCAGTGTCAGCAATGTCTGATCAAAGTGACAGCCAGAACAAGTCTGAAGAGCCAGTTAACTTGAGTGAGGGCACTAGTCCCTCTGGCAACTATGATGAGGGTAGCAGAAGCACCCTAAGCAACTTGCCCAAGGCAGCAACAAGGACAAGGAAGAAGAGAAACTCAGATTCAGAGGATGAAGACTATTTTGCTGTTGAGGAGGAGGTCAGCTCCAAGAAGAAGGTTGTCAAGAAAGAATTTGGCACAGCAGCTTCAACCAAGCCTGGTCTGAACAAGAAGGCTCTTGCCAAGAGAGCGCCCATGTCTAAGGCCAGAGCCTCAACTCTTGAAGCCTCCAAATCAACTATTAGAGAGGCCGCTGGCGAGGTCAAGAAAAAGAAAGAAAGGAAGAGAGGGAGATGGTGCAAGCGGGTTGATCCCATGGCCGAATTTGAGAGGCACTCATCTGATGAGGAAGAAGATAAAGAAGAGGATGCTACACCAGCACCTAAAGCTCAGAAGCTGATGGGGGATGCCATCAAGTCTAGGGCTGCTCCATCAAAGCCCAAGACTACCCCCAAAGCTACTGCTCAAGCCTCCAAGACTGTACCAAAGAGAAGCACCAGAAACATACCTGCTGCAGAAAATAACAAGGCCCCGGTTCCTGAATTAGAAGAAGAAGAGGAAGCCCAAGTGCTCAGAAAGTTGAAGCCCAAGATCCCAGATCATGATGATACACATCCAGTGGCTGAAAACATGAAGATAAGGAAGGATGCAGGTCTCACACTGTGGAGACAGTGACATCCCTATGATGCAAGGAGAAGAACTATTGTAGACTACAGGTTCCGCGCTAAGGAACAATAGAACTTCTATGAGACTGTGCTCCTGGATAAGAAGCCCATAATCAGTGATATGAAATGGTTGATTGGGAATACATTGATGAAAATGAAGATCACTTTCCTGGAGTTCATGAGAGCTTCAGTATGAATGGAGTTGATACTTTTGTGGGTCGGAAATTGACCAAGTGGAATGATGAGCTTATCATGCAATTTTACTCCACAGCTCACTTCTACCCAGATGGAAGAATTGCCTGGATGACTGAGGGTACTAGGTACCAGTCTACCATTGCTGAGTGGGCAAAGCTAATCAGTGCCCCTGAAGAGCATGATGATGATACAGATGTGTATGCAAATCCTAGGAAAGGATACAACTCCATGGTACATATGTACAAAGAAATTCCAGATGCAGCCTTGGAACATCACAAGTTTGGCTCCGTCTATTATCTTCTGTCAGGACTGCCCACAATCAATACTATTCTGAGGCACACATTGTTGCCCAAGTCTGTAGATGACAAGATGATAAGAAGACATTCCATCAATTTGCTGCATATGTTTGATGTGCCAGAAAAGTTCATGACACCGATTGTAGAGACAATCAAGAGGATAACTGTTTATTAGAAAAGATCATGTGGGTATGCTCCACACATTCAGATGCTCATCAGCTCCAAGATGGGAAAAGGCATATACATGTTGGACAAAGAGCACCTTCCCTTGAGGCCTGGTTTTGAGGACAACACAGTTGTCATGGATGCTACAGATCCCACTTCAGTAGAGGCTCAGGAGAAGAGAGCAAAGGCAAACGCAGAGAAGGCAGCCAAGATGCCAAGTGCTGAAGAGGCTTCACAAGTTTTTCTCAAGTCAAAACAAGACCAAGTTGGCTATCTTATTCAGGCTACTTTGAGGATTGAGAAAGGATTGACCACCCTGACTCAGAATCAAGAGAGTCTTGAGAGAATCTTTGAAACCAAACTTCATGACTTGGATGCCAAGGCGACAGAGATTCAGACTTCTATGGAGAAGATCCAAGAAGATCTTGAGGACAAGAGTGACAAGACCACCACTGATGCCTATCAAAGGGTGCCAGAAGACAGAGGTCTGCAGCAGTGCCAGTGTCAGACACTAGAGCTACCACTTCAGCTCCTGCAGCCACAGCTTCAGTTGCCCCTCCGGTTGCAACTCCACCAGCTCCTTCAACCTCTTCAGATGCATTTGTTGCTGGACTCCTCTCCACGCTACCTCCTGATGGTCAAGCTTAGAGAGCCACATAGCACTATGCATTTTCAAGCTTTTTGGTAACTTGTTGCCAAAGGGGGAGAAAGTGTATAGATCATAGGCTTCGAGAGAGAGAGAGAGCTTTGCTTCTTTTTGCCTCTTTTGCTGCTACTTATTTGCCACCTGTTTGTTTGCTTTCTTGGATGATACTCTATGGTTATGTGTGTGAGATACTTGTATGATCATGTGTTTGATCATATCATACTTTAATGCTTGTGCTTGAATGATGATATTATCTATCTCTCATGTATGATCATTCACTTTCTCTTGGTGATGAGTGTATATTTCATATGCTATCATTTTGAGCGCTCCACCAAGATGTATGTGACATGGAAGAGTAACGCATTATCCTAATTGATTGTGCATTTGCATTCAAAAGCAAATTTTAAATAATGCACAAATTTAGGGGGAGCTCTTACTTATCACATACTTCTCAAAGCGACGATGTATTTCATTCTTATTATCATTTGTCAAAGCTTTAATCTATATGTTGTCATCAACTACCAAAAAGGGGGAGATTGAGAGTGCAACTAATCCCTAGGTGGTTTCGGTAATTCTTAACAACATATAGCTCATTGAGCTAATACACTTTCAAGATGATCATTTCAGAAAGTTCAATGATTGGCATGGCATGGACTAGAGATGTGGACCCCTCAAAATGCTAAGGACACATATTGGTAACAGCTCAAGATTCTACATTTTCATTTTAGTGATCCAAGATCACATTGAGTCCATAGGAAAAGCCAATACTATTAAAAGGGGATGAGGTGTTCCTTAATGGCTTGCTTGCTCAAAATTCTTAGTGATATGCTCCAAAAGCCCTCAACCACTTTCTAAATTCCACATATGTCCTAAACCTAAAGTCAAACTCGGCCCCACCGATTTGATCTATCCGGCGCCACCGAGTTCTTTTGACATAGCCATAGCCAGAAACCCTAATCAGTTCGGTCTCACCAATAGGGATCTCGGTCTCACCGAGATGGGATTGCAAACTCTCTGATTCCCTTCGTAACGTTTCAGTCTAACCGAAATGAGCGATCGGTCCCACCGAGTTCGCAATGCAAACTCTCTGTTTCCTTTTCGTAACGTTTCGGTCTCACCGAAATGAGCGATCGGTCCCACCGAGTTTGCCTGACCAACTCTCTGTTTGCCCATTACTGAAATCGGTCTCACCGAGTTCATGTGATCAATCTCACCGAGATCAAGTTATGCCCTAACCCTAGCGCATCGGTCCCACCGAGTTGATCATGTCGGTCCCACCAAAAAGCCTAATGTTCACATTTTGAGCTGAATCGGTCTGACCGAGTTTGACTATTCGGTCCCACCGAGTTTGGTAAATTGTGTGTAATGGTTAGATTTTGTGTGGATGCTATATATACCCCTCCACCCTTCCTCCATTCGTGGAGAGAGCCATCAGAACGTGCCTATACTTCCAGCATTCATTTTTTGAGAGAGAACCACCTACTCATGTGTTGAGACCAAGATATTCCAATCCAACCACAAGAATCTTGATCTCTAGCCTTCCCAAGTTGCTTTCCACTCAAATCATCTTTCCACCATATCCAAATCTGTGTGAGAGAGAGTTGAGTGTTGGGGAGACTATCATTTTAAGCACAAGATCAAGGAGTTCATCATCAACACACCATCTATTACCTTTTGGAGAGTGGTGTCTCCTAGATTGGTTAGGTGTTACTTGGGAGCCTCCATCAAGATTGTGGAGTTGAACCAAGGAGTTTGTACGGGCAAGGAGATCGCCTACTTCGTCAAGATCTACCCTAGTGAGGCAAGTCCTTCGTGGGCGATGGCCATGGTGGGATAGACAAGGTTGCTTCTTCATGGACCCTTCGTGGGTGTGGAGCCCTCCGTGGACTCGCGCAGCTGTTACCCTTCGTGGGTTGAAGTCTCCATCAACATGGATGTACGATAGCACCACCTATTGGAACCACACCAAAAATCTCCATGTCTACATTGCGTTTGCTCCTTTCAAACTCCTCCCCTTTACCTTCGTACACAATGATTTACATTCTGCTGCTATACTCTTAGAATTGCATGTGTAGGTTGATTGCTTGACTTGTGCTAAGTTGCTAAAATCTGCCAAGACATAAAATTGGGAAAAGGCTAGATTTTTATTTGGTCAAGTAGTCTAATCACCCCCCTCTAGACGTACTTTTGATCCTACAAATTCCTCACGCGGATCCAGATCCTCATATGAACATCATCGTGCTAACGCTTCTGTTTCGCAGGGAAAATCTAAGAGCTACGAATATGTGCATTATTCTTCAAATCATTATGTTCATAAGTCTTCGAAGAATTTCTTTGCTTATTCATATGCATACTCTAACCCTCTTCAGTGAAACGAAGTGCACTGGCTTCAATGCCACCATTCTCTTATGGAGCTCGCAGAATGATGAACTCCTTGCCACCCCTCTAGATGTGGGTGGTGAAGAAAAAGAACTAATCTCTTATGCAGGGTCAGGTCTCCAGACGAACTTGAACGTCTGAAGAATTTCCTGGAGACCTGAAAATGCTTGAAAGGAAGCAAGCTAATCATGAAGAAATGAATTACTCATTTCTCACGTCCTTATACTGCTATATCTGTTGCACTGCTTGATGAAATTCTATCTGATGAATTTGATGCAATATTCTTCACCGATGAAGTATATGAGTTCGTAAGATGCACTAATTCATCTGCAAGATGATCAACCCAAAGCTACTGAGTGAGTCCTCGACAGTGGATGTACAAATCACCACTACAAAACAATACACTTCCGTGATGATATGTGTTTGTCACAGTAGGTCGCGTTTTTTGTCATGCATGTACATCCATGACGATTTTATGACAGAATCAAGATAGTCATACCTGTGCTGTCGTAGAAGTGTTCCATGACATTACCAAAATTATCATCACGGAAGTGTCCACTTCCATGACGATAAATCGCGCGTCACAGAAGTGCTTTCGTCAAGGGTGACCGACACGTGGCATCCACCGTAACGGAACGCCGTTAAGCTATCGAGTCCGGTTTTGGATCCGATAACCCGTTAACAGCCCCGACCAATGGGGATTTTCCACGTGTAAAATCATCATTGGCTGGAGGAAACACGTGTCGGCTCACCGTTGGGACAGATGGCATCCACTCATTGGACCCAAGGCGCCTATGATACATCAACACGTGGCACGGTCCAACAGAGGCCCATTCCTGTGAAAAGGCCGGCCCGTTTGACTTGGTCAAAAGTTGGCGGGCCGGCCCACGGAAAGCCTGTTAACGACATGTTCGCATATAGCCCATTTACAGGCCGCTAACTCACAGCCCGTTACGGCCTACCGGAATTAGGCCCAGTAGCGTCATCTGGGCAGTCCAATATGATTTCGGCCCGTTGTAACTTCCGGCCCATGTATGGCCCATGACGTATTTCGGCCCATATGAGTCCCTTTGTAACTCTTGGCCCATTAACGGCCCGTGGTGAAACCGGCTCGTAATGAATAGTGTATCGCTTTATAACCATTAGCGGCCCATTATTCCATTGGGTCGTTTCCAGCCCATGTTACCTTTGGGCCTTCTCAGGGTCCATTTATTCTTGGGCTCATTTCTAGCATTCGGTTACTTATGGCCCGTTACTGGCCTTTTCTTCTTGTGGGCCAAATTCAGCCCGTGGATACAGTCGGCCCGTTTGTGGCCCGTTAATCTGTTGGGCCATTTTCATAGCATCATCAAATACGGCCTATTAACGGCCCGTTATGGTCAGCCCATAAAACGTATGATTTCCACTGTAGCCCGTTTACGGCCCCTTATACGGCCCGTACAAGGCCCATAGATGAGACAACTCGTAGAAGGCCCATGGATCCTACGGGACGTAGAAGGCCCATCGACCCGACGGCCCATAGAAGGCCCATGGATCCGACGGCCCATAGAAGGCCCATGGATCCGACAGCCGATAGAAGGCCCATGGATCCGACAGCCCATAGAAGGCCCACGGATCCGATGGCCATAGAAGGCCATGGATTGTCCGTCCCGTAGATGGACCATGGATCGTACGGCCTGTGGAGGGCCATGGTCACTACAACGTTTGGGCGAGTTGGCCCCCATTTGAATGATATAGCATATTCAAAGAATTATCCTACTCTATACTATCACCTCTAAAAAACATACACTATACAATAAAGAGACTAAGGCATAGAAACGTAGAATAATCCTACACTATACAATAAAGAAATTACAGCCGGTTATACCCACTGGGCATTATGGTTTGGCACCAGTGATAATAAAGCATACACAAACAACAAATTACATACACTGGGCAAATACAGCTCATACATCATGGACGCGCATCAACATAACTTCCCATTTGAACTATAATCTCTTCAGAAAATAGGATTGGCCGGATTTAGATAGCACAAATTTCAGTCTACAAAATCTCCAATTCCTTCTTGTTACCTCAGTGCCTTGTTTCATTTTTTTGACTCCTGCATCTAATACCTGCATGTTCAGTCTCAACTTGTTGATTGTACGTTGAGAATCATTTACACATTGTCTTGCCACCTCTAGTTGATGCTCGAGAACATCAGCACATTCCAATTCCAATCCATAATCATTCGGTAACGGCCATGCCGCACTGCTCGCAGATCTTTGTGTTGTTGTCACTTCATCCTAAAATGTTTCTGTAAGTACACATGACTAGGGCAAAAATATAGTTACAACAGGGAAGCGAGCAAGATAAAATATTTTGTACATGGCAAAACAGGACTAACAATAGTGTTACACGTCATGAAGCATAAGCAGGTGATATTTTAAAAATTATAAAAAAGGTAGTCTGTGCAGCCTGCATACAGAAATCTCTCTTAGCTCACCAGAGGAGCATGATGTTTGGGCCCAATCCAAAACACAGACAAGTTACAAATTTAGACAGCATGTTGCATAGAAGTAAGCAAGCAGTTGGCCATTCTGTAGCTCAATTAAAGTCTTAGGGAGCATAATGAACAGCAGAGGGTTTCATACAAACATACTACAACAAGCAAAACTATGCAATCATTAGCCTAGTATAAACTAGATTGTGAGCCTCATGCAATAATAGTTGGTTAATAGACTTCAAAGCTTGAGGCACACTTTGGCAGAGTAATTAAATGGTAAGGACTTTAATTATGTCAACTAATAGTTATACAAGTACCCAACATCAGGCATCATTCTTTGGGCATCTCATTAACTGAGGACAAATAAAGCAATTGAAAAGAGCAAATTAACTATGCCTGAAACAAACAAGGAATTGAACTTTTGAGTTGGATACAGTGACTTACCTTAACAGGTTGAAGAGGCTCAGCGCAGCTCCTACTTCTCTTGCAAGGCTCCTTCCTAACATCTTGTACTTGGAAATCCTCAATCTTATCTTCATTGCACCCCCTCTGCAAGGTGACACAAACTAGTTACTCGTCTCCTTGGAAGATAAATATGCATACTTTCCAGTCTATGAACACAAAAGGATGAGATTATAACAAAACAACACCACATAATGAAACATGCCGCATCTCTTGCACTTGCACACAATGAAATGAGCATTTACTATGTCTGCACTATGTAAAAACTAGGCATACCTTCGAACTGGATCTCCAGGTACTCTTGGAGAGCCTACTTTAGCGTACAGCCAAACCTTTATGTCACCTATGAGTTAGAAAAGGCCCCACTACAGCAGCCCTTAGTGTTTAAATCGTTGACAAGCTCTGTTAGAGTGTTAGGTCAAGAACAACATGTAATCAAAGCAAGCAGTCCTAGTATGGCTGGCTGATGCAAATAAGGAATTGAACAAATGTGTGAGCAAATCTTACATATCAAGAAAAGAAGCAAAGAAGGAGGCTTAAAGACCATCACTTAACTGACCAGATTTAAGGGGCATTTAAACATCATGTGCAACGTATGAACTAACATAAACATTGCATATTCTAGATTCTACAATGGAATGCACATGTATTAGGTTATGCCATGTATGATGATGCCTAAATGTACACTATAGCAGGCAGGAGTGATTCATCATTGCACGCACAATTGAATTGCAGGTTAAGGGCAAGTTCTATTCCGCCTTTTCAGGGCTTATTGTCAAAAGAAGCCATAAAAGATGTAAAGAAGTCATTTTTGAGTTATGGGTTTGGGCTTAACTAATTTCGCTTTGGAGGGGGGTGTTTTGGGTAGAATCTCACTAAAAATTGAAGGGAAGGGGAATAGTGAAACGACTCTGTTGTCTGCCTATATTACACTCAAAATGCAACTGCTGACGCCCGCGTCACACCTAACCCTCAAGTAAAAACAAACACGCAAGCGTTCATTGCCCTGCCCGCTTGCATCTCCTCTCCCCTTTCCCTCTACCTCAATCCCCTACCTGCAGCACTAGGGTTCCTCCAGCGAGCCGTTGCCACTGGTCCCATCTGGCCTGGTCCTTGACGATGCTCTGTCCAGCTAGGCTACATGGCCGGCGGGTAGGGGCAAATCTCCCTGGCTACTCCTCCCTATGGCGCCGCGCCTCATTCTCATGGTCTCCAGCAGCTGCACCACTGTGGTTCGTCCAACGCACTACTCCGGCAGGCGCTGCACAACTACGGATGATGCCACACTGCAGCAGAAGGCACCTTATTCCCCCTCCCCACCTCCCAGGCCGTGGCCTTGAGGTACTGTTGAAGGATGAGCTCATCCAACAAGGTGAGGATCTCCTCTCATTTTTTGCCAAATTTTCATTCTGATCCACTATACGATGAATTGCTATGAGCTGCTTCTGCTGCTGCTATATGATGCATTGCTATGAGCTGCTCCTGCTGCTGCTATATGATGAATTGCTATGAGCTGCTGCTGCTATATGATGAATTGCTATGAGCTGCTGCTGCTATATGATGAATTGCTATGAGCTTCTGGTGCTGCTGCTATATGATGAATTGCTATGAGCTGCTGCTGCTATATGATGAGTTGCTATAAGCTGCTCCTGCTGCTGCTGTATGATGAATTGCTATGAGCTGCTCCTGCTGATGCTATATGATGAATTGCTATAAGCTGCTCCTGCTGCTGCTATATGATGAATTGCTATGAGCTGCTCCTGCTGCTGCTATATGATGAATTGCTATGAGCTGCTCCTGCTGCTGCTATATGATGAATTGTTATGAGCTGCTCCTGCTGCTGCTATATGATGAATTGCTATGAGCTGCTGCTGGTATATGATGAATTGCACACTGCTGCTGTTGTATGATAAGTTGCTATGAGCTCCTGCTGCTATATGAGGCTTTCAGGTGGTGCTGCTATATGATAATAACCAGCCACTTGGACCATCGAATTTCAATAAATAATTGTTCTTCATTTAAATGTGGGTCATGCGTTCTTCGTTTAAATTAGGCAATGGGATCTCTATGGAAAACACTGACCAAAGTAGATTGTGCCAAGTAGATGGTATCTTTGTATTTGCATTTTGAGCAAATAGTGATGGTCTGTTTTCCTATCATATTAATTACTGCACTGGGTTCAATTTGTGATGTTTGCAAGTCAAATTAATTTTCATATGGGCAGCAAAATGAAAAATATAATGCAATCTAGACTTTTCACTGATCATACCAAAGATAAGATGAAAATGCAATGAAAAGAACTGGTTGGCTTATTACATGGAGCTTATATTCACAGGTGCTTATTTTCTTAGGATAACTCGTAATAACTGTCCCTAAGAAACTTGGCCAATAGAACTGACATACAAATAACATGTCACGATGATTGCAATGAAGGAGTGACGTACCATAGCACACTGTATAGGCTCACCGCTGGCTCTCCTTTTTTTGCGATGTTCCATGAAATTGCCACATACATCTTGTACTTTTTCATTGTGTAACCCTATCTGCAAGTTGACATGGCTAATTTCAGACATCTCTACATGATAATACATTGCATATCCCTTGCGCATATTTAAACCACCAATTAATGATTCTGTGCAAGCTAGCCATGTGTCGGTGTACAAAAGTAGGGGCTCTCCTTTTGACCCCTTTACTTGTGCACGGGCAGTCAGAACCACGTGCCACGGCCACACTTAGCAGGGCAGAGGAGGGAAGCCGGAGAGAAACCAAAGCGCAAGGCAAACAAAGCAACGCCAAGACCAGAAGCATGAAAGAGCAAGGGGGCGAGGTGGACTCCCCCGGCAAGACCCTTGCCGGGGCGGCCTCCGCAGCCCCGGCAAGGCGCTTGCCGGGGCAAAATGCCCGACGCTGGCAGAGCGAGCCACCCTTGAGCCCAAGGGTTCCAAACGTCACCAACAACTACGTTGGACCCAGGGCTCGGGAGGCACCTCTGTGGTGGCATGCAGATCTTTGTCAAGATCATAGATACACAAGATCAGATGAGGATCAGAAGACTACGACCCTCGGCGGGATCCTAGCCGAGGAGATCCACAAGACCCCCGGCAAGCGCCTTGCCGGGGATGACTGCAACGCCACGGCAAGACCCTTGCCGGGCCCCCGGCAAGACCCTTGCCGAGGGCATCAGCGGGGCCACTGCCAGGCCCGCACTAGCCAAGACTCCACCGCCGTTCCCAAGAAGTTGCTAGCTCAACCAGCTGGGAAGGCACCTGCGTGGCGACGGGCGGCCTCTACACCGACTCAGCAAGCACCTGTGTGGTGGCATGCAGATCTTCGTGAAGGCTCCACCACCGCGCCACCTCAGCAGCCTGCCTGCCTACATGGCACCGCACGCATCCCGGGCTTGGGCGCGTGTCGAAGCGAGGCGGAGCGGCGACGGACAGGACGGGCCCCGTTCCCGTCCCCGATAAAGCTAACGGACACCTAAGTAGTGCATTTAATGTGCTTTGTCTTGTAACGCCGGGCGATAAGCTCGCGCACTGTAGACCTTTCCACCTCCTGTGTGCCACTATGGCAACCCCTTTTGCCTATAAAAGGAGGCCTGAGGCGACCAGGAGAAGGATTCGGCTCTTTTGGGCAAGTTACACCCCATAGCTAGCTCACAAGAACACTCAATACATCCACCAAAGCAGGACTAGGGTATTACGCATCTTCGCGACCCGAACCTGGGTAAACGATCCGTGTGCTTCCTGTCAGACCTGCTCTTCTCACGACCCCGCGCCCGCCAACCGTAGAAGGGATTCCAGTGATCCCATAGGTGTCGTTTTCCCCGACACCATGACTCTGTGTGCTGGACTAGCAGGCACTCTAAGGGAGCCTAATGTAGTGCACTGGAATTCCTACATGCCACCTACGATTTTGTGTAATGTACCGCCTCTGTTCCTAAATATATGTCTATGTAGAGATTCCAGTATGGACCACATACAGATGTATATAGATGCATTTTCAAGTGTAGATTCACTCATTTTGCTCCGTATGTAGCCTATAGTGGAATCTCTAGAAAGACTTATATTTAGGAACGGAGGTACGAGGTAGTATCATGTATGACATCTACATATCTAATTTAGCAGCCAGTAGTAGAAATCATTGTCTGCACAAAGGGATTACTGGTCGAAAATCCTAGCAAAGCACGCTGGCAGGCACAGAACAATACAAGAGAGAGAGAGAGAGAGAGACGCTCTTACAAGATCATAGCAATGCCTCGGTCCAGGATCTTGGTTGGCCAAGCTGTTAGATCCAGAAGAAACATCGTCCTTGTAGTTTTTGCCAGCTGCATAACAGGTAACAGCGACCTGTTAGTATATTTGAAGTACATCGGGCAGGTGATGCTGGACGGGTTTAAAGGTGACAAGTACCTAGGCCGTGGCGGGTGCTTGACATCTTGCCAGACGGTGGGAATCAGCTTAGAAACGTCAAGGGTGATGACGCTGCGCTGGTTGTCGGGATCCGGTAAGGAGATCTAGAACCGTCGAGTAGGGTGTTTGTGGAGCGGCTCCGGTAGGGTGGACTACGGTTTGGGCGAAGCGGATCTGTGGCCGTGGACGAGGGCGTAGGTGAAGCTGCTCCGGTGGTTGGGTTAAGGATGGTGTCGATGATGCGGATCTGCGGCCGTGGACGGGGCGTCAGAAGCTGCTCCGGTAGGTTGGATGAGGGTGCGAGGAAGCGGACCTGAGGCCGTGGACTTGTGAGTTGGCAAAGCGGCCCCGGTAGGGTTGAGAATGGTATAGGCGAAGCTACTCCGGTGGGGTTGACGATGGTGTCGGCAAAGCGGCTCCGATAGGGTTGAGGAAGGTGCCGGCGAAGAGGATCAGAGGCCGTCGACGGAGGCGTCGGTGGGGCGGCTCCGGGGGGGTGTGGACGAAGCGTCTCCAGTGGGGAGTACGAATGAGCCACTGCAGATGCGCTGCGGTTGACAAGAGTACCGGCAAAGCAGATCCGGCGCCGTGGACAAGGCCGGCACTGAGTGGGCTGTGGTACAGTGGTGGATGAGCAGTCTACTTGTTTCTAGGGCAGGTGGGAGGGGTAGATGCGACCGCAGAAGCAGATTCGGCGAGGTGCCGTGTAGTGGGGGGAACCGGAAGTTACCAAAGCAGCCCCGACCTATTATGTAGATGAGGGCGGTATTGTAACTGTTGGTCTCCGTGCACCAAGGACAAAAGGGGAATTTCGCATGCTAAATACTAAGGTGGCGGAAATTTTAGAAGGAGGCGGGAGATTTTGCCGCCCGCGGGATCGTTCGTATCCAGTTTCAACTAAGTTTGGACCGTGCTAGCGGGAAGGTCATGCGAGAGTGTGTACACGGGGCACGCGTCAGTAGTTAATAACTGGTGTGAAGTCCACCCCAGAAAAAAGACAAACTCAGGATGATGCGCTGATAACTTGGACGTTCACACAGGCGCGGCCAATCGTACGACTGTAGTGGCGCGTTCACAAAAAAGGGATCAAACGCTCAGCCTATGTATGTTTCTCGTGTAAATAGATAATTTAGTGCAATTGGTTATTTACTTTAAACATAATGCATTGATGTGTTAGTGTAGAGGCGCACAAAAAGAAATGGATATTGTAGTCCGCTACTTAAAAGTGTTACCTCATATGATTACATAGCCTCCATTTCATAAATTGCATACCCGTTGAATTCATATATGAATATTACATATATTACTTCATAATAGAACCTTAAATCATCCAAGACTAATGATTTTGAATGCAAGAGTAACAATGGTGCATGTACATGATAGCTACATTGGTTGTTTGAAGAAACATCACTGTAACTTTGGCATGCACAACTGAAAAGGTTTATTTAAATAGAAAAAAATGTGATATGTGAGTGTCCAATCTTTATAGCGTTGAATCGATATTGTACCTTTGGCCACGATAGGAAGTAGATATTGATTTATGTTCAAGCGATGCACGTCCACGATTGCTAGATAGTGATACGTGAATGAATTGTGCAATCTCTCTCACACGCATACATATCTCATTTCCCTGTGGGCATCAGAATCACACACGCGCACTTCGTTTATTTCTCTCCCTCCGTCAAGGTTAGAACCCTGTCCTACAAGTCTCTCACACAGAAACACACACGCTCTCTCTGTCGAACACGCCCACCCCTTTAATTCCGCCCACCCACAACCACTAATGTCTCAAAGTATAATAATGTCTCTCACACATATGCCTAAGGTTAACTCGAGTTCCGGAACCATATGAATACATACAATGGGATTCCAGCAGAGCACCTTTTGTTTTGAGATTTTGCTCTCTCTCTCTCTCTCTCTCACACACACACACACACACACACGCGCGCGCGCGCGCGCGCACACACACACATTGTTTCTCGCTTCATTTTTTCCGGCACTTGCATGCACACCGTTTTGTTTATCTTCGTGATGCTTTAAGTATGCCTCGCACAAATGCTATCTACCTGTCCCTTAATATAGCTAGATATGTGTCACACAAACTCCTTCTCCCTACTAGCAAGATGCCCATGCGTTGCACGGAACATCAAGATGCATTTGTATGAGTAGTTTATCTTGTGGGAGAAAAGGATGAACGAGGGAATGCCTTATTTGCAAATGCGGAGAGGGGTGTGGGTATCTTTTTGCAAAATTGCCACAGTTTCCTTCCTATCCGTCGGATATAAATCGGATGGCCTATATTGCAGGACGGCAGGAACACCATCATCACCAACTCTGTTTTTATAAGAGTAGGGATATGTAAGTGTCACTGCCCCCCCCCCCCCCCCGACACACACACCCACACAACCACACACACACACTTCCCAACACCGAAGGAGTAGGGTGACACCTCGATCTTGATACTAATCTATCGACTGGCTTCTCTCTCAAACACACACACACACACACACACACACACACACACTACCCGACACCGAAGGAGTAGGGTGGCACCTCGATCTTGATAGTAATCTATCTACTCCTCTTTCAAACACACACACACACAAACTCGCTGGAGAGGGAGTACATAATCTAAATGGCCGCCCGCGGATCCTTTGTCTTCCTCATGTCCGGCAGACACTTGCCGGGTCGACGAAGGTCCTCGGAAGATACGAAGAAGCAAAGAAACCACCTGAATGCGCAGTCGTCGCCTCGGCGGTGGCCTTCATGGGACCCAAGTGGCGGCGGCCTCCCGTGTTCTACTTCTCCTCGATGATGGCGGCGGACACGTAGAAGCTGGTCACCGTGTTGGGGATATAACTATTAGGTATGACCCGCCCAGGAGGGTCCGGGTTATACCTACGAAGACTTTCGAAGCCCAAGACCAAGTTTGAAGATGGCGGTTCAATTAAGGGCCCAAAGCCCAAAGACGACTTAAGGCCCGTAGTGATAAACCGCCGTAATGGTATGACTTGTATCATAAGGCAAGATTAACTAGTCACCGAGCCGGACGCTATTTATGAGCCGGCCGGGACTCTGTAGACCGCAGGGCGTCAACCCATGTATATAAGGGGACGACCCCGCGGCGGCTTAGGGAAAGTAACATCAGATCGAGAGCTAGGTCAAGCGGATTCGCTCCCTGGTTATCAAGACATACGCAATCCCACTCAAAACTGGATCGTAGGCTTTTACCTTCACCGTAAGGGGCCGAACCAGTATAAACCTCGTGTCCTTTGTCCCGATTAACCCCTTCTTGCTTCCTAGTTGCGATGGCTCCACGACTAAGTCCTTTCACTAGGACATCTGTCGTGACAATTCCACGACAGTTGGCGCCCACCATGAGGCCAGCGCACGGTGGATTTGAGTTCTTGAAGGGCAGCTTCGAAGGGCTCAAGGGATACGCTATGGGCCGGATGACCAAGAGTCGTCGCGGCAAGCTCTACATCGACGATGCAGGCTGGGGCCCCGACGCCGGCTCAATTGAGTACGGGTACCGGGTCCTCTTCGGCGGAATTCACGTCTTCATCGGCCGGATCGGCAAGCCGGGCCCTGAGCCGGACATCTGCACCGACATCGTCGAGACGGCTCAGCGTGCAAGACCCGCCCGCGCTCCGCCCGTTACGAAGCGTGCCTTCATGGGATGCATCCATGGAGGGGAAGTTCCTGAAAGATCCATGTATGACGGTGAGACGGCCATCTATTCGAACGGTGAGTCGTCGATGGGTGAGACGGATTCGTTGTATCAATTGCAGGACGACGGGCTTGGGGGCTGTTCCGATGGCAGCAGTATTCCGGACCCCTTTGAGCCGCCGAGCAAAGTAGGGATCTTCATGGCCAGCACTCAACCAGGTCAAAACTCTATGGCTGCGGCAGCGATAACCTCCGGGTCAGCGGCAGCCAGGGCCGGTGGCCCTGTGCGCCCGCCGGCTCAGGTGCTGATTGATCTCACGGATAGACTGACAACCATGTTAACCGCCACAGTTAATCCGGCGGATCAGGCTGAACATGATGCAAAGGTGGCTCGGTTACGTGAGGAGATAGCACAAGCCAAGGAAAACCTAGCCGCTGAAGGTACCAGATTGGCTACGGAGTGGGCGGCTTTGGATGCTCGAGCCCAGCAGCTTCAATCAGAAGCGTTTCAGCTTACGATGGATCTAAACGCATCAAATGAGGTCATGAGGAGAAGGCACCAGAAGTCTCAATCCCGTTTGCCCTCAATATATGATCCTAGAAATCTCTTCTGCACACCCGGGGCAGGTCCCAGTAATCCGCCAGTGGCAAACCCGGCTGCGACGCCCGGAGCTGGGACGCCGGTTCAACCACGGGTGATGGAGCCTCCACGAGTGAACACCGCTCCGCCTCAGTACATACCAACGCCGGCGGGTCATTATTCTAACCCGTTGGAGAACATGATCGTTGCAGCGGCGCGATTGGCGGCTCTCCCAGTGGAGGGCGACTCTCCAACGGCGGTTGAAACGCGAAGGGTCAGAGAACTTCTTCAGACGGCTCTGGCATAGCAGGAGGCATACTCTTACAATCGAGACAGAATTCATTCGACCCCTCGCCCAAGCCGGAGCCCGAGTTATAGAAGACATATGGACTCGGCGACAGTTTCAAGCAATGTCCGACGCTGTGATCAGCCAGGTGGGCGAGATCCGGCGCGAGATGGGGCCCTTAACTTGGTTAATCAGGATAGGGAACATCAAGAGGCTGAGCGGGTGGCTCAGCTGGCGATGGAGCAGGCAGCCCAACGGGTGGCTTACCAGCCTTCCCCGGTTTATCCGACGACTTCTATTGAGGCAGGCGCAACCACGAGAACAAGAGGCGTCCCTTGCTTAGTGCCAGCACTGCGTAATGAGTGTTTGCCCAAGGACTTTAAGGGGCCTCGAAAGGTGCCTAACTACACTGGTGATTTACAGCCCGGGGCGTGGATTGAAAGTTATGAGATGGCCATGGAGTTGCTGGAGGTCAGCGATGCGGAAATGGCCATATTTCACTATGATGCTGGATGGAATGGCCCACACTTGGTTAAAGAGACTGCCACCTAATTCCATTGGATCCTTGACCGAGTTAAAGGCCCGGTTTATTCAGAACTTCAAGGACACATGCAAGCAGCCCATGTCAATTGTGGACTTGACCAATTGCAAGCAAGAGGAAGGTGAGTCCACGACCCATTGGGTGCGTCGGGTGAAGGACATAATACATTCATCTGATAAGATGGATGCCGGCTCTGCAGTCTTAATGTTGGAGAAAAATTGCCGTTTTGAACCTCTGAAGCAGAAGCTGGGGCGGCTCAAACGCGATTGCAATGACATGGGCCAGTTGATGGCGGCTCTAGTCAAATACGCCGACTCTGATAGTACCAAGGATCCCGCGTCTGATGAAGAGAAGACAGGGAAGGGAAAAAAGAACGGCAACGCTAAGGGTCTTTAGCATAACCCGGCGAATCAAGGAGGTAATAATAAACGTAAGGCTGACGGTAGCTCGGAGTTTGTGGCTAATACACAGGGTAATAATCAACGACGTAAAGGGAGGCCACCTCCTCGGTCTGACGGGTTAGGTCCCACCCTTGAGCAGTTGCTGAATGAGCCCTGTCCAAGACACGACACCCGGGAGAAGCCGGCCACTCATCTATGGAAAGACTGTACGATCATGAAGGCTTTCAAGAATTCTAACATGTTTGATGGAAATCACGGGCCGGGTGTCGGTGTCAAAACTGGCGGATCTCGGGTAGGGGGTCCCGAACTGTGCGTCTAAGGCGGATGGTAACAGGAGGCGGGGGACACGATGTTTACCCAGGTTCGGGCCCTCTCGATGGAGGTAATACCCTACTTCCTGCTTGATTGATCTTGATGATATGAGTATTACAAGAGTTAATCCACCACGAGATCGTAGAGGCTAAACCCTAGACGCTAGCCTATGGTATGATTGTTGTCGTCCTACGGACTAAACCCTCCGGTTTATATAGACACCGGAGGGGGCTAGGGTTACACAGAGTCGGTTACAAGGGAGGAGATCTACATATCCGTATTGCCAAGCTTGCCTTCCACGCCAAGGAGAGTCCCATCCGGACACGGGACGAAGTCTTCAATCTTGTATCTTCATAGTCCAACAGTCCGGCTAAAGTATATAGTCCGGCTATCCGAGGACCCCCTAATCCAGGACTCCCTTAGTAGCCCCCGAACCAGGCTTCAATGACGATGAGTCCTGCGCGCAGATTGTCTTCGGCATTGCAAGGCCGGTTCTTCTCCAAATTCTGAGTACCTGTTGAGTAGTGTCCGGCTTCCCATAAATGTTGCACTCCTTGGCTTCCGCGCCTAATAATGGCTATCTTCCACGTGTCGAGCGAATGCGAGAAACCAGGGCATTTTTACATTTGCCACCCTAGCCATGTGAGTAAATCGTCTATTAAAGAGACGGGGATTCTCAGATCCAGATCACACTATCCTCCCACAGCGAGTATCCATCGGAGTGCGCCCGAAAAAATCCATTCCAACATGGCCGGCCATCGCAGCTCCTCCTCTCGCTCCCGTAGCCCTAAGCCCAGCAATTGGAAGAAGTGTTCCGTCCCTCACAGCCAATTAGTAGAGTTACAGACCCAGGGATTTCTCCCTCCAGCGTATATGGTCCCCGTTCGAGCCGGGCTCGCCACCTACAATGGCGGGGAGCAAGCGGAGAGCTTTCCCAACCCATCCATGGGGGAGCGGGTATGCCTTGTCCCTTACTTATTAAGAGGGCTTGGATTTCCAATTCATCCGTTCCTCCGCGGGCTCCTGGAGTTCTACGGCCTCCAGCTGCATAACTTTACTCCCGCCTCCATATTACACATCGCTGGCTATGTCGCCCTTTGCGAGCTGTTTCTAGGCTGCGAAGCTCATTTCGAGCTATGGAAGAGGCTATTCTGCCTCGTACCCCATACACAGGAGGGGTCAATATATCAAGTGGGCGGAGCCGAAATATGGTGCATCGCCGGGACCGGATACCTGTCCGGTACTCCGAAGAAGACATCCGAAGACTGGCCTTCGGAGTGGTTTTATATGGAGGACGTCCCCCTTCTGGACCCTATCCGGATGGGCCTTCCTGAGTTTGACAACGCTCCCTTGAAGAAACGCCGCAGCTGGCGCCCTCGGAGCCCTCAGGAGGAAGATGACGGGGAAGTCCTTTACCTGATGGGTCGGATACAGACGCTGGCCCAGTCAGGATTGACAGTAATCGAGGTTATGTCAATATGTATAATGCGGGGGGTGCAGCCACTTCAATATCGGGGGCAACCCATGTGGCACTTCAACGGAGAAGACGATGCCACCCGCTGCGGTCGTAAGGGACCGGACTCAATCGCCGCTCTAGCAAAAATTCTGTCCGATTTGTACAAAGGAGAGGAAGAGGAGTTCATCCGCATCAAGCCACGGGATGGGTTCTCCATGTACAACCCTCCAAGCTGGGTGAGCTGCTACTTTTTACTCCCAACCTTCCCGCATTCTTCGTCATAAGTATTTACCTTGCCATTTCATAGCAGGAACTGCGAAAAGCTGTAAGGGAGGTCCACAGCCCGCCTCCACAACCGGAGGACCCTGACCGGGCCCTCGACCCCGGACTTGAAGAAGATCCGGACACATTTGTGGAGCTTATTGACAGGAAGTTCTATCAATTAAGCTGCGACGGTGCCATGGTGGCCATCATAGCCGATTATCCGGGACTACTCCCTGCATCGCATGTAAGTAAAACCGGAGTCCTAACTTCCAAGAAGGATCCCTTTTTCTGCACTTCACCTACCGCACACATATGGTGTTTTACAGGGAAGGCCCTCGGGACGCCATGCCGAACCCGCAGTGACTCACCAACAAGGGGCACCGAAGCCGGGTAGGCTTAAAAGGAAGGTGGTCAGGACTGAGACGCCGTCGCAGAGGTATGAAAGAGAACCCCGCTCCGTGGTGGTCGTCTTTTAAAATATAATAACGCCCATGTTTCCTAGTAGGAAAAACGCTCGCCGGACTATATCCGGAGAGGTTGCCGGTCACGCCTCCACCAGTCGGGCTCCAGAGCCGGACTTAGAGGCGGACGCTAACATGGGGCCAACGCCGGATGTTCCTCCTACAGAGGATGCGGATAGGCTACTGCTACAAATTCCGAGGTGGAGAGCGCCATGAATCACAGGCGTCGCCGGGCCGTACTCCGTGACGCTTGTTTCTCCCAAGAGGTGTTTGATGCCTTCAACTCAGGAGACGCGTACATCCGAGCTGCTCACAATGGTCTTGCCAGAGCCACGGACCAGTATGTAAAGGATATACGGGTAAGAAAATCTAATAATTATGTATATCAGTAGCCCCTGAGACTTGAAACAGTTGGCACGACTGATTTAAGGATCATTGTTTGCATAGGTTCTTACGGAGAAGAATACCCAGCTGTCTCAAGAGCTGGAGGAGTGCAAAGCCCAGCTTCAGGCCGCAGTTGCCGTGGTGAAGGAGTCCGAGAGGGCCCGATCGGGTAACACTTGTTTTTATTGCAAAGAATGTCATGTAGCAGGTAGTATGCGGCATGCGGGCAAATCTAATAATGGATTCTGCAGATGACTCCGGAGTGAATCCGGAGGTCGTGCGAGGGGATGAGCAACATGCTAACCGACAGCTAAAGGCTGCCGAGCGCGTGCTTACACGGGTTAGGCAGGAGAAAAACGAGCTCCAAGACGCCAATACCCTGCTGGGCGTTGAACTGAAAGATGTTCGGGCCCAGCTTGCTGAGTCCGTAAAGGAGAATAAGAGGCTTCCACGCGGCATTTTCAGTAAGTGCTTGAATGAACTTTTAAAGAGTTCGGCGAAGAAACAGGATGACATAATTATATCTGTAGGTATGCTGACGGGTCGTCCTGCGGAGGAGATGCCCGGTTCTACAGGCGATCTTCTGCCAGAGCTCTCACAACTGCATGAAAAAGTACGGCAGGTGATGCCGGGCGTTGCCCAAGCCTTGTGGCCATCCGCCTCCCTGCCAGGAGGCATGAGAAAGCTTGTAGAAAAGCTCAAGGGAGCGCGGCGGCGCTTTCGATTATGGAAGATATCAGCCTGCCGACAAGGTGCAAGGGAAGCCTGGGCCATGGTGAAGACGCGGTATACCAAGGCTGACCCGAACCACATGGCCGAGGTCGGACCTGTGGGGCCTGATGGGAAAGAGATCCCCGTCGGTTTGGTTTATGACCAGGTAGAATTAGCCGCAAAGTATTCTCAACAGGATTGTAGGCTAGACAGCCTGTTGGACGGTATAGAAGAAGAATTTAGTCAGTCTAAGTGACTGTGTACTTCAAGTGACATATATTGTCCCTAGCCGGATTGTAAATCATTTGTCATGGCGGACCCTTTCGCTTCAACCTCCGGACCCGACAGTCCGGAGTGTATCCGAATACCCGCTCAGTTATGTAAAAACCGGGATATGCGTGGAAACCAGGCGTAGGGGTCATAAGTGCTTGAGCAGACAAGTACCCAACTAGCTATGTTATATTACATGGATAGTAAGAAACATCTTCCAGGGAGAATAGTTCCGTTAAGGGTTCCTTTCCCTGGGTACGCATGCATTAATGTGCATGTCCGGACTGCGAAAAGAGACGCATGATATAAACTTCTGGGGGCATGTAGTACAATAAATGGAAATCGTCTTTTGTTCACCGACCGAATATTCCCTTAAGAACGCTAGCTTTCGGCTTCACCCAGTCTGAGGTACACATCCGGCTGACCCGGCAGTAACAATCGCAGAGGTGCTCCCCTTATGCCCTAGCCGAATTAACGGGAACGTAGGGCATAAACACAAGAGCCAGGCAACCCAGCTTGGCCAAAACTTAAGTCATATCGATGCATATAATGGCGAAAAAAGGTACATGTGAAAAGTAACACATGTGTGGGGCCTAGAGCCCGGAACGTAGCTATATTAAGCTTCTGTATAAGAAGCCCCAGGTATCATGAGCGCGGCTAGCGCGTCAAGATTGTGTAGTCAAGACACATTTTAGCCTTTTAAGGCCTTGAAGAAAAAAGGGAAGAAGAAGAAAGAAAAGACAGATAACGAATATATATAAAAGTGACAGAGGTAAGGAGACGAACACAGAGTCCGGCACTAGGCGTAGAACCTTTGGAGTCTGGCTGCGTTCCATGGGTTTGGCTCGAGTCGATTGTCCGATGCATCCCGCAGACGGTACGCTCCACCGGTCAGAACTTGGTCAATAACGAAGGGACCTTCCCATTTGGGCTTGAGCTTGTTCTTTTTCTTCTCCGGTAGGCGTAGAACGAGTTCGCCAACGTTATAAGTTTTGGCCCGTACTTCTCTGCTTTGGTACCTTCGAGCCTGTTGCTGATAGATTGTGGAACGGGCTTTTGCCACGTCACGCTCCTCCTCCAGGGCGTCCAAACTGTCCTGCCGATCAAGCTCGGCTTCTTTCTCTTCATACATGCGCACTCGAGGTGAGTCATGAATTATGTCGCAGGGCAGTACCGCCTCTGCGCCGTACACCATAAAAAACGGTGTGTATCCGGTAGTGCGATTCGGCGTGGTCCGCAGCCCCCATAGTACGGAGTCGAGCTCCTCTACCCAGTGCGTATCGGATTCCTTCAAGGATCGCACTAATCTGGGTTTAATGCCGCTCATGATAAGACCATTTGCTCGCTCGACTTGACCGTTAGTTTGCGGGTGATAGACAGAAGCATAATCGAGCTTGATGCCCATGTTGCTGCACCAAAGTTTTACCTCGTCGGCTGTAAAGTTCGAGCCGTTATCGGTGATGATGCTGTGGGGGACGCCATAACGGTGTACAACCCCGGATATGAAGTCTATCACTGGTCCGGATTCGGCCGTTTTAACTGGTTTGGCTTCTATCCATTTGGTGAATTTGTCCACCATGACCAATAAGTATTTTTTCTTATGGCTTCCCCCTTTGAGGGGTCCGACCATATCAAGCCCCCAGACCGCAAAGGGCCAAGTAATGGGGATTGTTTGGAGAGCGGTAGGCGGCATATGGCTTTGGTTTGCAAAAAGCTGGCAACCGACATAACGTTGAACGAGGTCCTGTGCGTCTGCTCGGGCCGTCGGCCAGTAGAAACCTGTACGGAAGGCCTTGCTTACAAGGGCCCGAGCTGCGGCGTGGTGGCCGCCAAGTCCAGCATGAATTTCTGCCAAAAGTTTCCGTCCTTCCTCTTCGGAGATGCACCTTTGAAGGACTCCGGTAGCGCTTTTCTTATAAAGCTCTCCCTCGTGGACCTTGTAGGCTTTAGACCGCCACACAATGCAGCGCGCCTCGTTTGGGTCCTCGGGTAGTTCCTGCCTAGTTAGGTAGGCCAGGAATGGTTCTGTCCACGGGGCGATGACAGCCATTATCACGTGGGCGGAAGGTGTTATTTCGGTGGCAGAGCCTCCGATTATGTCAGAGTGTTCGGTATCTGGTGTTGTGGCCGGGTCCGGACTATTGTTACCGGTCTCTCCTTCCCATACCACGGATGGCTTAAACAGCCTTTCCAAGAAGATATTAGGTGGGACAGGGTCGCGCTTAGCACCGATGCGGGCGAGGATATCCGCCGCCTGATTGTTTTCCCGGACCACATGGTGGAATTCAAGCCCCTTGAACCGAGCTGACATTTTGAGGACGGCGTTGCGATAAGCCGCCATTTTTTGGATCCTTGGCATCAAAGTCTCCATTTATTTGAGATATTGCGAGGTTCGAGTCCCCACGCACCTCCAGGCGTTGAATGCCCATGGAGACTGCCATCCGGAGACCATGTAACAGGGCCTCATATTCTGCTGCGTTGTTGGAGTCTGTGTATAGTATTTGGAGTACGTATTGGACTGTATCTCCGGTGGGGGATGTCAGGACGACGCCAGCCCCCAGACCAGCCAGCATTTTAGAGCCGTCAAAGTGCATAATCCAATTGGAGTACGCGCCGTACTCTTTAGGGAGTTCGGCTTCTGTCCATTCGGCGACGAAATCAGCCAGTACTTGTGACTTAATGGCTCGCCGTGGTTTGTATATTATGTCGAACGGGAGGAGCTCAATAGCCCATTTAGCAATCCGGCCCGTGGCCTCGCGGTTGTTTATTATGTCGTTGAGTGGTACTTCAGAGGCCACCGTAATTGAACACTCTTGAAAGTAGTGTCGTAGTTTCCGGGATGCCATGAAGACCGCGTATGCTATCTTTTGATAATGTGGGTACCGTGATTTGCATGGAGTGAGGACAGTGGATACATAGTATACCGGCTTTTGAAGCGGGAACTTATGTCCGTCCATCTCTCGTTCGACGACGAGCACTGCGCTTACAACTTGGTGTGTTGCCGCTATATATAACAGCATTGGTTCGCCGACATTTGGCGCGGCCAAGATTGGGTTTGTGGCCAAAACGGCTTTTATTTCTTCTAATCCGGCCGTGGCCGCATCCGTCCACTCGAAGTGTTCGGTGCGTCGAAGAAGGCGATAAAGAGGCAGTGCCTTTTCTCCTAATCGGGAGATGAAGCGGCTTAAGGCAGCCACGCATCCAGTTAGTTTCTGGATTTGCTTGAGGTCTGTTGGGATGGCCAACTGTGACAGAGCTCGGATTTTAGCCGGATTTGCTTCGATTCCTCTGTTGGAGACGATGAAGCCTAAGAGCTTTCCGGCGGGCACGCCGAAGACGCATTTTTCCGGATTGAGCTTAATGTCGTATGTTCGGAGATTGTCGAACGTGAGCCTCAAGTCGTCTATTAAGGATTCGACGTGTCTGGTTTTAATGACCACATCGTCTACGTATGCCTCCACTGTTTTGCCAATCTGTGTCTCCAAGCATGTCTGAATCATGCGTTGATAGGTTGCACCGGCGTTTTTGAGCCCGAAAGGCATGGTGTTAAAACAGAAGGGGCCGTATGGAGTGATAAATGCCGTTGCGGCTTGATCGGACTCCGCCATCTTAATTTGATGGTATCCGGAGTATGCGTCGAGGAAACACAATGAGTCGTGTCCTGCGGTAGCGTCGATAATTTGATCGATGCGAGGGAGGGGGAAGGGATCCTTTGGGCAAGCCTTGTTAAGGTCCTTGAAGTCGACGCATAGGCGCCAGGATTTGTCCTTCTTTGGTACCATTACCAGGTTTGCTAGCCAGTCTGGATGTTTTATTTCTCAAATGAATCCGGCCTCCAGTAACTTGGCTAGCTCCTCTCCCATGGCTTGTCGCTTAGGCTCAGAGAAGCGCCGAAGAGTTTGCTTGACCGGCTTGAATCCCTTTAGGATGTTAAGGCTATGCTCGGCCAGCCTGCGTGGGATTCCTGGCATGTCTGAAGGATGCCAGGAGAAGATGTCCCAATTCGCGGGCAAAAACTCCCGTAGCGCGGCGTCTACTGTGGGGTTTAACTGTGCCCCGATGGATGCTGTTTTTGTGGGGTCCGTTGGATGGAATTGGAATTCGACTATTTCATCCGCTGGTTTAAAAGAGGTGGACTTGGATCTTTTGTCGAGTATCACGTCGTCCCTGTCCACTGTGGAGCGCAGTGCAGTTAATTCCTCGGCCGCGAGGGCTTCGGATACCGCCTCGAGGGCCAGTGCGGCTGTTTTATTTTCAGCGCGGAGTGCTATGTCCGGATCACTAGCTAGAGTGATGATTCCATTAGGCCCGGGCATTTTGAGCTTCATGTACCCGTAATGGGGTATAGCTTGGAAGATCGTGAATGCCTCCCGCCCTAGAAGGGCGTGGTATCCGCTATTGAACGGGGCCACTTGGAATGTGATTTCTTCGGACCTATAATTCTCCGGCGTGCCGAATACCACATCCAGTGTGATTTTCCCAGCACATCGTGCCTCCCGACTAGGGATGATTCCTCTGAAGGTCGTGCTGCTTTGCTCAATGCGGCTTTTGTCTATTTCCATTTTTCGAAGAGTCTCCTCATAGATGAGGTTTAATCCGCTGCCGCCGTCCATGAGCACTTTAGTAAGCCGGAAGCCGTCCACAATTGAACTAAGGACCAAGGCGGCTGGTGCTCGGGCTGTTCAGAATTTAGGTTCGTCACTGGCATTGAAGGTGATAGCCGTATCGCTCCATGATTTATTGCTGCCATGTGGCAGACTTCGGCAAGGCTGCGGAGTGCTCGCTTGCGCCTATTATTTGAGGCGAAGGTCTCGAAGACTGTCAATACTGTATGGTTGTTCTCCACGGGATGGTGCTCTGCGGTGTTGTTGATGAGGAGATCCTCACCGCTCTTGGCCACCTGCCGGAGTACCCAACATGCTCTAAGGCTGTGTGTTGGCATGGTATCCGCCGTACTGTGAATTTTGCATGGCCCATTAAGCCATCCCTCCAATACGGTTCCACGCCCTATAGTGGGTTTTTGCTTCGTTGTAATTGGATCGGGTGACTTACGAGAGTACACCCTTTTAGTTCGGACGGGGGGTTTTGTCAGAGCCGGAGGATCCCAAACTTTTGTTTGGGTTTTCCAGGCGCTTTCCATCGCACAGTACTTCCGTACTATGGCCGCCAAGTGAGCGAAGTGTGCTATGTCACGGCGAATTATGGCGTTGAGGATTCCCCTGTCCGTGCAATTTTTGCAAAAGAATGAAATTGCGTCTTCCTCGCGACAGTCCTTAACCTTGCTCATTACAAGGAGGAATCTGGCCCAATAGTGGTGTACTGTCTCTTGGGGCTCCTGTCTAATGTGGGAAGATCACTTATATCTGGGTGGGTGGGTAGATTTAGGTCTGGACCCTGACCCGATCTGAGACCCAGGAGCGGAGGAGTTTCCGTTCTTGGAAGTCCGGGCTCCGGGATGTTGCCCGCTAGGTCTGGCCCGCTGTCTGATTCTAGGTTCAAGGCTTGGGCCATGTCCTCCCGTAGACGGGTATCCGGCTCGGAGAGCTCCAGAATCTGGACATAGTTCGTCCTCAAGATGGAGGAAGAATCGCTGAGTTGCCTCTCCACCACCACTATCTGATGGGTGACCGGCGAAGAGTTAATCTCCCTTTGGTCGGGTTTAAGCCCAATCCGATCATAGTCCGTAGCGACTCCCAAAGTGGCGATGCGATCCAAGAGCTCGTTCAAGGAGGAGAGCTCCATTGGATCCATCTGCTCGGCGAATCCCGAGCCGACGTGGAGGCGGTTTTTGATGACCCGAGAGGTCATCGTCGGCGCAGCGGCCGAACGGGCGGTCATGATGAAGCCGCCTAGTCGGAGAGTTTGGCCTACAGCCAGGGCTCCCCCGGAGGTGATGTTGTCCTTGACAACAAGATGAGCCATCGAGCCTTATGGTGACGACACAGTGGAACTCTCAATGAAAGCACCAATGTCGGTGTCAAAACCGGCGGATCTCGGGTAGGGGGTCCCGAACTGTGCGTCTAAGGCGGATGTTAACAGGAGGTGGGGGACATGATGTTTACCCAGGTTCGGGCCCTCTCGATGGAGGTAATACCCTACTTCCTGCTTGATTGATCTTGATGATATGAGTATTACAAGAGTTGATCTACCACGAGATCGTAGAGGCTAAACCCTAGAAGCTAGCCTATGGTATGATTGTTGTCGTCCTACGGACTAAACCCTCCGGTTTATATAGACACCGGAGGGGGCTAGGGTTACACACAGTCGGTTACAAGGGAGGAGATCTACATATCCGTATTGCCAAGCTTGCCCATCCGGACACGGGACGGAGTCTTCAATCTCGTATCTTCATAGTCCAACAGTCCGGCTAAAGTATATAGTCCGACTGTCCGAGGACCCCCTAATCCAGGACTCCCTCACCGGGCGGCGGCTCAGGCGGTGGCGGCTTTCATGGCCCGGGCGGCGGCTCAGGCGGCGGCGGTTTTCATGGCCAGGGCCCTCAGGGTCATCAAGGTGGTTATAATCAGCAATCTGGCCAAGGGGGTCAACAGCAGCAGCAATCCGAGTATCAGAGTAACCCAAAATAGCTGAATAGTGGGCAGTATCACGTGTTCACCACTAGCTTATGCAAACGGGACCAGAAGCTTCATGAGAGGGATGTGAATGCCGTTGAGCCAGCAGTCCCTCGTTATCTGAGATAGTCTGAGTAGCCTATTGTGTGGAGTAGGGAGGACCACCCTCCCCGGGTTGACAATCCAGGCCACTTAGCCTTAGTAGTGGCGCCTCAAGTTGGAGGATACAAATTCACAAAGGTGCTCATGGATGGAGGCAGCAGCATCAACATCATATATTATCAGACCTTTCGTCGCATGGGGTTGACTAATAAGAATCTCAAGACATCCAACACTGTTTTTCATGGAGTAGTGCCTGGTAAGTCGGCGTACCCAGTAGGAAAGATTGAGCTAGAAGTGGCCTTTGGGGATGAGCATGATTCCAGGGCTGAGAAGCTAACTTTTGAGGTTGTCAAAATCCGGAGCCCGTATCACGCATTGTTTGGACGGCCGGCTTATGCAAAGTTCATGGCGCGGCCATGTTATGTTTACCTGCAGCTCAAGATGCCGGGTCGTAAGGGCACCATCACAGTGCATGGGAGTCGGAAGATAGCCTTGGAATGTGAGGAAGTCGATGGTGCTTATGCTGAATCTGTTTGTGCGGCATAGGAGTTGAAGTTCTACAAGGACAATGTTGACCCGGCAGACATGACGTCTTTGAAAAAGCCAACCACGGAACATGAGCCGATGATGAAATTTAAGTCGGCTGATGAAACCAAGCTTGTTGATTTTTTTTCCAGGCGACTCATCTAAGCAGTTCAGTATCAGTGCCAATCTGGATCCCAAATAGGAAAGCGCGCTCATCGAGTTCATCCGTGAGAACCGGGACATCTTTGCATGGAAACCTTCTGACATGCCGGGTGTACCGAGAGAACTCGCTGAGCACACTCTTAATATTGATCCAAAATTTAAGCCGGTCAAGCAGTTTCTTCGGCGGTTTAATGAGGAGAGGTGTAAAGCTATTGGTGAGGAGGTGGCCCGGCTCTTGGCGGCCGGGTTTATTGTTGAAGTTTTTCACCCAAAGTGGTTGGCTAACCCGGTACTTGTGCTAAAAAAGAATGGCACCTGGCGTATGTGTGTGGATTACACGGACTTAAACAAGGCTTGTCCGACTGATCCTTTGGCTCTTCCCCGTATTGATCAAATCATTGATGCTACGGCGGGTTGTGAGCGTTTGAGCTTTTTGGATGCTTATTCTGGGTATCATCAGATTAAAATGGCGGTTAAGGACCAGGAGAAGACGGCTTTCATCACTCTGTTTGGAGCCTTCTGTTATGTGTCTATGCCTTTCGGGCTCAAGAGTGCCCAGGCGACTTATCAACGATGTGTGCAGAATTGTCTCCACAATCAGATTGGGCGCAACGTTCATGCTTATGTGGATGACATTGTGATGAAGTCCAGAGAGAAGGAGACCTTGATAGATGATCTGAAGGAAACCTTTGATAATCTCTGGGTCTACAAAAGGATGCTTAACCCGGCCAAGTGCGTTTTTGGAGTGCCAGCTGGCAAGCTTTTGGGTTTTCTGGTCTCTAACAGAGGCATTGAGGCTAACCCGGAGAAGATCAAGGCAATCACCTCTTTGGCTAAACCGGCGTGTATCAATGATGTTCAGCGTCTGGCGGGCCGTATTGCTGCTTTAAGCCAGTTCATAAGCTGGTTAGGTGAGAAGGCCATACCACTATATCAGATGATGAAGAAGACGGACAACTTTGTCTGGAGTGATGCTGCTGACGCTGCCTTTGAAGATTTGAAGAAGCAGTTATCCGAGCCGCCGGTCCTTGCTGCCCCTATTGATAAGGAGCCCTTATTGTTGTACGTGGCTGCTAACACACATGCCGTCAGCGTGGCCATTGTGGTGGAGCGCAAGGAGGCTGGCAAGGAGCATCCGGTTCAACGGCTGGTTTACTACATCAGTGAGGTGCTTCTTGAGTCCAAACAAAGGTATCCACATTGGCAGAAACTTGTTTATGGGGTGTTCATGGCAAGCCGGAAGCTCAAGCAATACTTCCAAGGTCACCCCATCACTGTGGTCAGTTCTGCTCCTTTGGGAGATATCATTCAAAACAGAGAAGCCACAGGACGAGTCGCCAAGTGGGCCATTGAACTTGGGCCCCATGGTATAAGGTATGTGCCACGCACTGCTATTAAGTCTCAAGCACTGGTGGACTTCATCAATGATTGGACGGAGCTGCAGATGCCTGAAGAAAAGCCGGACAACACATATTGGACTATTCATTTTGATGGGTCCAGGCAATTGGAAGGCTCGGGGGCTGGAGTTGTCTTAGCTTCCCCTCGAGGTGACAAATTTTGTTATGTGCTCCGGTTGATATTTCCCTGTACTAACAATGCAGCTGAGTATGAGGCCTTGCTCCATGGTCTTCGGATGGCTAAGGAGATGAACTTAAGCCGGGTAAGGTGCTTTGGCGACTCAGATTTAGTGGCTCAACAAGTATCAGGCAAGTGGGATTCCAAGGATCCTCTGATGGCGGCTTATCGCCGGGAAGTTGATGCAATTGCTGGACACTTCAAAGGTTACCAGGTGGAACACATTGATCGCAGAAAGAACGAGGCAGCCGATGCTTTAAGCCGGCTGGGGTCTCAGCGTAAGCCGGTGCCACCTAACACTTTCTTGGATGTTTTGCATAACCCTTCTGTCACGTTGCCTACAGAGGAAGACTTGGCTGTTCCTGACCCGGAAGCACAACTGGTGGCGGCTCTTCACGTTATACCAGACTGGGCAGTGCCGTATTTGGCTTACATGACCCAGGGGAGTTGCCTGAGGACGAAACCTTGGCCAGGCAGATAACCCGGCGGTCTAAGTCAATGACGATTGTCAATGGGGAGTTACATCATCGCAGTGTCACTGGAGCGTTTCAACATTGTGTCTCTCCTGAGGAGGGTCAAGAAATTCTTCGTGAGATTCATGTGGGAGATTGTGGCCATCATGCCGGTTCAAAATCTCTTGTGGCCAAAGCTTTCTGTCATGGTTTTTATTGGCTGACGGCTCATGCTGACGCGGAGGATCTAGTCAGTAAATGTGATGGTTGCCAGAAATTTTCACGACGGGCTCATGTGCCGGCTCAAGAATTGAGGATGATTCCAATTACTTGGCCGTTTGCAGTCTGGGGACTTGACATGGTTGGGCCTTTCAAAAGGTCCAAAGATAAAAAGACCCACCTCTTGGTGGCAGTTGACAAATTCACAAAGTGGGTTGAGGCAGAGCCAGTTAGTAAGTGTGATGCAGCCACGGCGGTTCAATTCATGAAAAAGGTGATCTTTCGCTTTGGTTTTCCACACAATATTATAACTGACAATGGTACTAATCTGTCTAAGGGTGCCATGGAAGAGTTCTGTCAACGTGAGCATATCCGGCTTGATGTTTCATCAGTAGCTCACCCGCAGTCCAATGGGCAGGCTGAAAGAGCCAATCAGGAAATCTTGGAAGGCATCATACCCCGGCTTATGGTTCCTTTGCAGCGGACGCCGGGTTGTTGGGTGGAGGAGTTGCCTTCTGTGATATGGAGCATCAATACTACACCTAACAGATCCACGGGTTATACGCCTTTCTTCATGGTTTACGGCACAGAGGCGGTTCTACCGAGTGACATCCGTCATGACTCACCCTGTGTGGCGGCTTATGTTGAAGCTGATAATGAACAAGCCCGTCAGGATGCACTTGACCTGTTGGATGAGAAACGCGACTTAGCAGCAGCCCACTCGGCGATTTATCAACAGGACCTGTGCCGTTATCACAGCCGTCGGGTTAAGTCCAGAACCTTTCAAGAAGGTGACTTGGTCCTCCGGCTCATCCAGGATCAGTCTGATGTGCACAAGCTATCCCCACCTTGGGAAGGACCCTTTGTGGTTAGCAAGAACCTGAACAACGGGTCATTCTACCTTATCGATGTTCGAGAGCACAAAGACTCACGTAAGTCGGAGGAGGAGACCCGCCGGCCGTGGAACATTGCTCATCTTCGGCCTTACTACACTTGTGTCACCGGCTCTCATGACGTACATATTTTGAAATGTATATATTATGATAAGTAATAAAGCAGGACCTCTGTCCTTTTCATCCTCAATGATCATATGTTCTTATTATTCTAACCATAAATGACCAGTTAGGGGCTGATCGTATTCGAATCTAGCTTAACTCTCTTGGTCCGGCTCATGATCGTATTCGAATCTAGCCGTTAAACCTCATGGTCACTAGGGGCTTCCTGTTGAAACATAGGTCGTATTCGAACCAAAGAGAACATAGCTGTCGATACCCTTTTGATCAGCACACTGCCAAACTCACTAGGGGGCTTCTTGATCGTATCTGAATCATAGCTCAACCCCTTTTGGGTCTGACGTTGATCGTATTCGAATCAACATCGTTAAAAAACTCTCAAGGTCATTTGGGGGCTTCCTGTTCAAACATAGGTCGTATTCGAACCAAAGAGAACATAGCTGTCGGTACCCTCTTGATCGGCGCAACACCAAAGCCACTGGGGGCTACATGATCGTATTCGAATCCTAGCTTAATCCCTTTGGAACGGTTTATTGATCGTATTCGAATCAGAAGCGTCAAAATTCTGTTTATTTTTTCTGAAGTTTTTTGTAAACAGTATTTTTTGAATTTATCTTGAGAGATTTTTGATCCTATTGAAATCATATAATGGGCGGCTTCTATCTAACCCGGCTTGGACTTAGTCAATAAGTCGCCAGCATATAACAATAATCATATGTGTGGAAGTACCGGCTTCTACAGGATTGGGTTGTCACCCTTAACTGTTCGGGTCACATAAACCGGCAGTATAGATCAAAGGATCACATGTATGATATGTCAAAGCTATAAATGATAACCGGCTTATCTATGACTTTTTTTTCATATTCCGGGTTTTTATGTAAGATATATAACCCGCCCTGTGGTAAGTCGCCATGGGACTTGTGATTTATTTCTGTATGCAGGACAGTTTAAAAGCTTTCTTAGGCATAAGGAAAATAGATGATAAGCATCATATGGATGAATATAAGATGGCGGCTTAACAGTATTGAGCACCAGACACGTGCACAAAGGCACGACAAAACCAAGTTATGTCTACCCTATTACATGACTCCCCGAGTCCAAATGATTAACATTGTTTTTTCAGTAACGCACAAATATGAGCCGCCCGACGGATCAGTTGTTTTGCTGGCCTGAAGCGTCTGGATCATCCCTTTCCGCTCCTCCATCTTGTTCCCTGTCCTGGAAGGTTGATGATGACCAGTCAATGCCACTCAAAGCTTCAAATTCATCTTCATCATCAATTAATCCGGTCGGGTCAACTTCAGGGGCGAAGGTATGCTTACGAATTGGAGGGATCAGGCTGATCACTGCATAATGTGGCGTTGGAATCTTCTGATTTTCAGCATCATAACCCGGATGATACTTGGTAAGATCCGTGTCATTAGCAATCAGGGTGGCCACAGGGTGTATTTCCTTAACGCAAGTGGTGAAGTCCCCCTGTCCAAAAGGTGTGTCGTCCTCTTTTAGGCTTGGATACCCAATGGCAATGTCGGCCGGGTCTAGCTCCGGTAGCCACGCCTTGGCCCGGCTTAATGCAGCTATGGCTCCGGCTCTCGCAGAAGATCGCCTTAGTTCATTAAACTGCTGAGGTAGCACAGCAAGCCGCTTTAATACATCCGACAGGAGGGTGGGAACTTCATTTGACAGGGCCATTGCGGCTAAGGCACGCTGAGACCCGGTGTAGAGTTGCTCCACCAGCGTGTAAACTACCTTTAGATTTATCAGCATGCTCTGATTAAGATTTGAGCTCCTGGGGCCTGCATTCCAATGTCAGGTGAGTTGATGACAATTGATATGCTTAAGAATCAAATATCTAACACTTGCAGAGTGACTTACCAAAGATTGCTGAGACCATCTGAGATACATGACGTTTTAAACGGGATAATTCGGCGGTCGCTTCTGCAAGAGCCGCTTCTGCCTTCTCAGCCCGGTTGATGAAAGCAATCTTTTCATCAGCCCAGGCTTTCTTTTCCACTTCAAAGCCTTTTTTCAGTTTTCTTGTTCAGATACGCTGAACTCGAACTTGGAGTTGGCTTTTTGGGTTTCAATTTCCTGTGCTTCTAGGCGATTCTTCAAATCAGATATTTCCGATTCAAATTGACTATTGGTGGCTTGTACAAATACCGGGTCACAGTCAGGATTATCATGCTGCAATATTAAGTCCCAAGTCTTTTGCAAGCAATAACACTTGGCACTTGGGGGCTAATGTGCGCTGAAGAATTTTGTTTAAAGTGGCGGTTCATGACAGTAAGTCCCAATCACTTTGCAAGCAAGAGTATTTGGCACTTGGGGGATAATGTATATTGATGTTTAAAGCCTTTTCAATAGTTTGTTCTGTGCAACCATATGAAGAACCGGTTCAATCATACTGATTAAACCGCCCCTTGGGGGCTACGGAGTAAGCCGGAATTCTTCTGCATTTTAATTCAACCATGCTACTAATATTGCTAAAGTTTATTTCTAAAAGTCTACAGCATATTCACCATAAGCAATAGACTTGGGGGCTGGCATGGTAAAGATAAATGAATATTGACAAAGGATTGTACCTCAAACTTCTGGTGCATCTGCTTCACCATGTCAATTTCTATGTCACGGCTGCTATGCACTTGGCTCATATAGCCAGAAAAGATGTCTCCAATACTCATATGAGTATAATCAGCAACATCAAGCTTAGTTCTGCGGTGTTCCAGAAGTTCTTCCTTGGCAGAACACTTGGCCAACATGGTTGGTCTCCCCGGCTCAACAAAGCTGGTCCTGGTAATTTTAACATCAAGATTTTGAAGGCCATCCGTCTTGGCCGGGCTAGGAAATTCCGGATTATCAGAACCATCGACGGCTTGTTCGACAGGAGGGTCAGCAGTGGGTGTTGGTATATCATGAGCTGGCTCAGGTGGCGGCTCATGAGTGGAGGCTTCAGGTGCAGTTGTTCCAAGCTCCGGTTCATTTAAGACCGGTTCTTCGGCCGGCTTGTTCTTCTTCGCCCTCTTGCTGGGCTTTGCTTGTCCACTGCATAAAATCAAAAGGTCAGTACAAGTGTAGCAAATTGAAATGAGCAAAAATTAAGCAGGTTATCATTACCCTGGAGCGGTTTTAAAAGCCGGCAAATTGGACTACATTGACTCGCCGGAGGAAGGTGAAGTGTCCTGATAATTTGAGTCAGAAGAATTGAGCGGTTGACGAGTGAGACCCGCCAAAGGATAAAAGGAATATAAATCGGAGGTGACCTCGTTCCGGCGTTTTCTTGTTACATTGGGTAAGCCGGAGGAGAGTTCCGCATCTTTACTGGTCCGGGTCTGCCTCCGGCTCTCATGCATCTGTTGCTTCAAAAGAAATTGAGGATCTTGGTAAGCTAAAGGATGTGAAAATCTTACTTTGCGGGTTACTCTTCGGACTTTCTGTCTTGGCAAAGGCTCGGAGTCGGAGGAAATAATAGTTACCTCTTCAACCACTCCATGACTCGCTCCTGTATCCTCCTGATGATAATCAGTGTCAATAAGATAGTTAAAAAAGGAGCCTAGAGAATCAAGAGCTACCTCTGACTCAGAGGTGTCCTCTAGTCGAAGCATGTCTGAGGCGTTGGGTTTATGTCCTTTCTTCTTGACGGCGGCTTTCCTGGCGGCTTTCTTAGCTTTTCTGGCCTTCTTTGCAGCTTCATGGTCATATTTGACTTTCCAAAATTCGTCAGTGGCCTGTGAATTTCAATAAAGAATTTTGAGTAAAGGTAAAACCTCAAAGACGAGAGTAAAAATGCTTAAATTACTAGCTTACCGCTGGAGTCGGGTTGGCTTTGCAGAAAGGACTCAAACCTACTTTGCCACAGTCTGCTAGGCTCTCATTCAGGAGTGACTTTGTCATGTCATCAATGACGTCATCAGGTAAGTCATCAGGACTGTGCCACAGAGGATCATTCTTCTGGCCTGTATAGTCGCACATCAAACCAGGGCGGCGGCTCAATGGAATAACCCGCCAGGCCAGCCAAACCCGGACCAAATCGATGCCATTTAAGCCATTTCCGAAAAGAGCCTTGACTTTACTCATGGTGGGGGCAAGCTTCTGGCGTTCAGCAGGAGACAGCTTATCTGGTAGAGGATGAGTGGACTCGAGGCGCAGGGCGCGAAAGCCGGGCAGAGGGTTCTCACCAGCCGGAGAAGTATCTTGACAATAGAACCATGTCTGGTTCCAGTCTTTGGGGTGACTCGGTGGATCGGCATACGAAAAAATGCAGTCTCTCCGTCGTTGGATTGAGATCCCACCAAGTTCCAAGCTAGGCCCGTTGGCACGTTCATTCTGGCGGTTCAAGTAAAATAATTCTCTGAAGAGCAGCAAGTTGGGTTCTTCTCCAAGGTACACCTTGCAGAACACTTGGAAGTTGCAGATGTTAGACACAGAGTTGGGCCCGATGTCTTGAGGTCGGAGGTCAAAAAAGTGCAGGACGTCTCTAAAAAACTTTGAGCCGGGTGGAGAAAAACCCCGGTTCATGTGATCAGTAAAGACGATGACTTCCCCTTCTTTGGGTTGAGGTTTTTCCTCTGTTGGATTAGGAGCACGGTACGACATGACTTCCTTCTTTGGCAGATAGCCAGTCTTCACAAAATCAGCAAGAGTGCTTTCTGTGACGATGGATTTGACCCAATTGCATGTAACGGGTGCTTTGGGTGCTTTGGGCGGCATTGTGAAGACGGAAGCCTAACAAAGAGTGAAATTGCCGGCTTAAATTTAACCCGAAGAACAAGTATTACCGTACATATACAAAATGGCGGCTTACAAAGGGGCCTGATGGTATATGGCTAATTATGTAAGGTTATTTAAGCCACCACAAGAGTCATAAGCAGTCAAGTTATCTAAACCGCCATGGGTGATCAGGATTGTCGATTGAGCATTGCCTTTTTTAAAACGGTGATAAGAGTCGCCATGGCTAGGTGGATTTAACAAATACAGTTTTTTCCTAAGTGTTGCACAAACAAGTTTCACAGGTTGCAACTATTATTTTGGATCAAATGGCTGTTCAGAAAAGAACATATTCTAGACCTGAAAATCTAGTACGGATGAGTTCGTGAGTTCTAATGAGGCCTCTCTACAAGAAAAAGGGATCTGCTATGACCAAAAATGGACGCAAAACAACTACCGCATGAGTTATATGTTACTTTTTGGCTCAGAAGAGGCTGTGGTGGAGGAACTACGAAGAAATTGTGATGAACTATGAAGAACACAGAGGAACTTGAAAACCCTAATGCGGATCTGAGGTGCGGGAAGGCGAAGACTTACAGCTGCAGATCTACTGCAGAGGGTCGCCGCCGTTCTCTGGACTGATTCAGGTTGATGCAGCGGCCGAGGTCGAGGAAGACGAGGTGCTCTACGGCGGCGGCGGAGCTCGAGTGGGAGTAGGGTTGCGAGAGGAAGAAGACGAGGAAAGGGGAGAATGAGGAAAGACTTGGTCGTGCCTATTTATAAGGGAAGACTGGTAAATGGGCGCGAAAAATGAGGAGGCCGAAAGCATGATTATCCAACCACAAAGACGCCTCGATTCTCGGGATGGTTATTAAGATAAGGATCTGTTGAGATACGTTGGGCAAAACGTGCATTAATGGGAGATGATGTCTTGGAGGGTCACCATAAATCCAAAGGATGGCGTCATGGCGGGTTACAAAAATTTTATACAAGAGAAGAGCAGAAGATTTTGCTTAAGTATTGAAGATTGACATGAACCAGTTCAAATCAATCTGGGGCCTAATGTTGGGGATATAACTATTAGGTATGACCCGCCCAGGAGGGGCCGGGTTATACCTACGAAGACTTTCGAAGCCCAAGACCAAGCTTGAAGATGGCGGTTCAATTAAGGGCCCAAAGCCCAAAGACGACTTAAGGCCCATAGCGATAAACCGCCGTAATGGTATGACTTGTATCATAAGGCAAGATTAACTAGTCACCGAGCCGGACGCTGTTTATGAGCCGGCCGGGACTCTGTAGACCGCAGGGCGTCAAACCATGTATATAAGGGGACGACCCCGCGGCGGCTTAGGGCAAGTAACATCAGATCGAGAGCTAGGTCAAGCGGATTCGCTCCCTGGTTATCAAGACATACGCAATCCCACTCAAAACTGGATCGTAGGCTTTTACCTTCACCGTAAGGGGCCGAACCAGTATAAACCTCGTGTCCTTTGTCCCGATTAACCCCTTCTTGCTTCCTAGTTGCGATGGCTCCATGACTAAGTCCTTTCACTAGGACATCTACCGTGACAATTCCACGACACACCGGCTCGTCGCTCTCCATGCACCCGGCTTCTGTCTCTGCCTGCATGGTGCTGTCGCAGGCACGGGAGGCGCGCCTGTCAGATCTCGGGTTCCGGCAAAACCATCAAGGTTCGAACACTGGGGTGCGCACGAAGATCTCCCCCTACCAAATCATGCCCTCAACCTCTCCACGATCTCGCTGGCTAGCTCGACGAACTCACAACACAAGAGACACAAGATTTATACTGGTTCAGGCCACCGTTGAGGTGTAATACCCTACTCCAGTGTGGTGTGGTGGATTGCCTCTCGGGCTGAGGATTAACAGTACAAGGGGAAGAATAGCCTCCTGAGGTGAGGTGTTCTTGTGCTTGGTGGGTGTTAGGATGAACTGAATGAGTTCGATACGAGTTGCCTCCTGCTGTGGTGGCTAGCCCTATTTATAGAGGCCCTGGTCCTCTCCCCAAATATTGAGCGGGAAGGGAGCCAACGACGGCCAATTTGAAAGGGGATAGCTAGTACAAGCTATCCTGACAAAAGCAGTCTTCGCCTGCCAAAGGTTCTGGTGGTGACGCCGCCTTGGGCTCCATGGTGACCTCCGTCTTGTCGTCCTGCTGGTCTTCGTCTCGTTGCACCGATATGGAAACATTTGCTTGATGCCTCGGTACTCTTCGCCTACGCTTGCCTCCTTAGCACCAAAGAGGAAACAAGGACACTGTGCGCGCTGGCACCCGCCTGGTCTCGTTCATCATGGCTCACGTCACTGGAACCTCGCGAGGTTTGCCTTGCCTTGATCTCTCCACCCCTCGCGAGCCAGCCTGGTGAGGCCGCTCCCGAGGAGATCTCGTGTCGTCCGCCTCGCGAGGGTCTTGAATGCTTGTTGGTGAAGATGGGCCGTACGGGCCCGCTCGCAGAGCCACGCCGTGGGCCGCAGGCAGGCAAGTCTGGGGACCCCCGTTCCCAGAACGCCGACAGTAGCCCCCGGGCCCAAGGCGCGCTCGGGCTTGGCTTCGAGGCGAAGCCAAAGGGCAAGTGCAGAGTGCCGCGGGCCCCAATAGGCTGCGGCCTTGGTCGACGCATGGTGGTTGATTGGACGTGGGCGTCTCTGCTTCCCCAGGCTGCCTTGATACCCGCCTGGCTAGGCGGCCACCGCGGTCTACACGGTTTCTCTCCCGTTGTTGCGGTGCACTCCCCAATTCTTCCGCTTCCTCGAAGCTTTGCCTCCTCTCTCGATCCGATCTGAGCTCAATCCTCCCATTGCCATTGCTCCAGACCGGTCGGAGAAAGGGAAGAGTCCCCTGTCCTCCGCCAAGCTACGCCCGGCCACTGAGCCTGCCGTTGGCAGGTCGCTGGTGCTCAACCAAGAAGCCATGGACAATGTGCGTCCCATGCTTGCCTCCAGCTTCAATGAGTGGGGAAGGACGGTGGCCTGGCCTGCGTCTCGTGCTCGCATCGACCGGTCAGCCACCGAGGTCCCATTCTTCATCGATGCCCTTTGGGCTGGCCTGGTTCCTCCTTTCCCCGCCTTCTTCAACGTTGTGCTTGCCTATTATCAGATCCACATGTTGCACCTTGATCCCTAATCCGTGACCCTTCTGGCCGTCTTTGCCTTTGTTTGCGAGGCCATGGTGGGCATTGCTCCTTCCGTGGCCCTTCTCCGCCACTTCTTCTCATTGCACCTGATTGATCCTCGGTAGAGCTCGGGGTGCCTGAGCTTCCAGGCTGTGGCGGTGACGGCAGGTGCGGGGATTGACTTCGAGCTTCCACCATCCACGAGCGAGTTTCGGACACGGTGGATATTTGTTGATGTTGGAGTGCTCAGCCCTCTGCTCCATTCTTCGTCGGCGCCTGCCATTCCCAACTCCGGTTGGTGCCATCAAAGGCTCGCCGATTCACGTCTTGTCCCCGTCTGGCTCAGGCTAAAGGGGCTGAAAGACCTCGGCGTGACTGCGCCTATGGTGGTGAAGGAGTTCGTCCGGCGCCGGGTTGCTCCGCTTCAGCGCCATTCCCGGCCAATGTGGGCCTTGCTCAGCAGCAAGGACCACATGAGACTTCAGGAGCCCGGGCTCCCCCTTGAGGCGCGGCGAACGGTGCTCGAGGTCGTGACGGGTGTCCCGTTGCTAGATGACATGCCGGGGAAGAGATGCCTGCTGTACCGCTGCTCGAACAAGGCGGAATTCATGGAGCGTATGCCCTCCTTCGATGAGTGGGGGCTGCGCCCAGTCGGTCTGGTGGGGCCTCGCGAGAACCCAGTCGACGTGGTTCCCCTCCTTTCCGCTGGTGTCAAGCTCGCCCCAAGTGTGGATGCAGGGGGGCGAGCACCGCTGGAGGCCGATGGCGCAGGTGCCGAGGTGCTGATGCCGCCTAGGGCTCCCGAGGCGTCGTCCTCGGGAACTCGTGACTCTTTCCCTTGGGTGGCAGTTGAGGGGGCGACGCAGCCCGCGATTCCCGAGGCCAATGCTCCTGAGGCCTCGGCAAGTCCCTGCGAGGCAGAGCCCGACAGCTCCCCTCAGCTTGGCGCTCCTGAGGTTGTCCCTTCGAGCGCTTCTCCAGTTGCACCTCGCGTTGGCCGCCATGTCCAACGCTTCGGTCGGCTTTGCGTGGACTTCGAGGAACTCCGCAAGAGGAAGGGTCCCCAAGCCGCGGCAGCGGCACCTTTGGGCCGTTAAAACAGAGAAAGTACATTGCCGTCGACGAGTAAGTACCTTATCTTTGTGATCCTCCGAGTGCTGCTTCCCTTCCTGACGATGGCTCTCCATGATCCCTTCTACCAAGGCCGCAGAATCTCCTGAGAAGCAACCTCCTCTTGCTTCGTTTCTCCCGCTAGACTTGAGCGCTGCAAGCCCGCGCGCTGCTCACGGCATGAGTCAACCGGGGAAGCCAGCCCGTCGACAAGGCATCTTGAGCTCGCGCCCTCGCTGTCTCTCCTTCGCGGCCTTGCTTGGAATACAACAAGCGTGCCAAGGGTTCCTCCCTGGTCGTGGATGGCGGCTGGGTGGCTTCAGTCTTGGGCTCCTCTTCAAGCAGTGGGCCTCCACTTGTTCGGGCCCCTCGTGAGGCCTGGCCGGCAACTGGGTGGGCGCCAGCCCCCAGCCCCCTGCTGAAAGGGGGCGAGCCGCTTCGGGCCCCATCTGCGGCCCCCGCGGCGGAGGACGGAGTCAGCAGCATGCTCAAGTCGGCGCAAGGAAGGAGCGTCGTTCACCACAAGCTCTTTCAGGAGGCGATGGGCGCGATGAACCGGCTTGGTGAAGAGCTCGCGGATGTGGACGCGCACCTTGTGGCCGAGGGTCCTCGGTTGGTGGAGGAGCGGCATAAGCTGAAGCTGGCTATCAACCTCGGGCGCCACCAACGCGAGCTTGATAATACGAAGGCCGAGGTTTC
Source organism: Triticum aestivum (assembly GCF_018294505.1). Classification (NCBI taxonomy): domain Eukaryota; kingdom Viridiplantae; phylum Streptophyta; class Magnoliopsida; order Poales; family Poaceae; genus Triticum; species Triticum aestivum. Next base: position 329,409,937 of record NC_057805.1, read on the forward strand.
TCTCGCAGCCTCGTGAGAGGCCTGCTCCCGAGCTCAGGAAGAGGCCCGGGAAGCTGACCGCCGTCGTGAAGTCACGGAGAAGCGCGCGTGGGAGCTCCAAGCCTAGAGCACCTCCTTGGAGCAGCAGGTGGAGGTGCGCAGAGCCGCCCTTGCGTCGTTGAGGGGGACGCCCGCTGAAGAGGAAGAGATCCGGAAGCGCGAGGAGGCGCTGGCGCTGGAAGCCATGGAGCGCAGCCTTGAGCTCGAGCGACTGGAGACGAGGGAGCGTCAGGTTGCCCAGGCGGACGATGCCGTTGGCGCGCGCGAGGCCAGGGCCCAGGAGGAGGTCGATCGCCGGGTGGCCGAGGCTCGCGCGGATCTTGAGGGCATGTACGACCTGAAGTTGGAGTTCGTAGCGGCCGAGGCCGCGGGCAGGACTGCTGCCCTCAAGTCTAGGCTGACTGAGGCGGAACAGCGCGAGGAGGCCACGGCAGCCGCCCTGGCCTCGGCGCAGGCTGAGCTGGCCTCCGCCCGCACCGAGCTGCTTCCTCTCCAGCAGCGGGTCGCCAGCGCCGAGTCCGTCGCGCAGCAGAACAGGGAGGAAGTGCTTCAACGGCGAACGCTGGAGCGCGTGCATGCCCCCATGCTCCAGGGCGTCAGGAACAGGGCCAACGCGGCGTTGGGCCACATCTGCGATGAGAATGCTCCTCATCCCCACGCGAACGACTACGCCAGCCACCTCCGCTTCTTTATCGACGTGGTGATGCGCATGGAGAATCGTTCCGAGAGAGCTGGCCAACTTGTTGAAGAGAGGAGCCGTGGCCTGCTCGGGCGCGCGTTCTCCCACGTCTTCAGCCATCTCCAAAACACCAATCCCAACTTTGATTTTGACGCCGCCATCGCTCCTGTACCCGAGGCCATCCGGGGTGACCTGGCACGATGGGTGGAAGACAATGTGGACGCGCTGGTCAGGGCCTTCACTTCCGATGACGATGCGGTGGTGGTCGTGGCGGACGAAGGTGACGTGGTCGATGACGGTGATGGCGGCGCTGGCGGAGGTGATGGCGATGCTAGCGACGGTGGCAGCGATGCCAGCGACGCGTCTAAGGGCGATCCAGGGGAAGCGGCGAGCGACATGTCTGACTGATCCCGCGCTTCCCAGCTGATTGTCCTACACACAGAAGCTCGGGCGCGGCCCTAGAGGTTGTAAGAGCATTTTTGGAGGGGAAGCCCCTCATGTAAATATACTACTGCCTCTATCTTTTTAGGTCGAATTGAATATGTGTCTTCACGAACTCACATATCATGGGGCAAGTTTGCTGTTGCGGTGTACCTTAGCCTGGACGAGCCCCGAACCGGCCCGTGAGGTTGCGAGTTTCTGGGAAGCTCCTGAGGATCCTGCCGACACGCCCGAGGGGGCCGCGTGATAAGCTGGCGTTAGCCGTGGCGCGTGCACGCCATGCCTAGCCCTACTCGTGAGGGGCCCACGAGGGGGAAGCAACAGGCGCAAACTCTGAATTAAGGCAAGAACCAGATAGCAAGAAATCGCTCGAAGGAGAAAAGGCACCCCCCGCGCGTATCAATGAAAATTCAACTTCAACTTAAATCCAAATCCAGAAGGCAGGGTTACAGAAAAGAGATCCAAAGCAAATGGCCGCATCCGGCGCCTAGTCTAGTCTTCCTGTCTTCTCACCAGCGCGGAGCTAAGTGCTGCCACTAGGATGTGGGAGGGAGCCCCCGAGGCCCGAGGGCGGCACTCCTGAGACTCCGGGGTGTGTACAGCCCCACTCATTATTACGTGAGAGTGTCACGAGAGGAGACCTTCATAGGCCTGAGCCTTACTTCATATCGCCAGACGAGGGCCCCGCCTTGCGCCTCCCTCGACCACCATTGGGGGCGACCAGAAACCAAGACGACAACAAGGGGCAAAGGGGACGCCAGCGGCGCCCTCGGCGACCACGGGTCCTCTGCCAGGGGAAGGCTCTGGAGCACCTCCCCGGCAGAGGGCCTACATCTGGGGGACGCCTTGCTCCGTGCGGCCCCCAGCGTGCCCCCTGGCGGCAGAGAGGCCGACGAGCTGGGGCCGCCATCCATGGCTGCGACTTGATCCTCCTGCATCCCATGGTTAGCGTGAGCCTGCTCCTGAGGAATTAGTGGTACCCTGTAGCTGTTGTTGCCGGCGCTGTTGGTGAGGCTTCCGGAGGACTCCTGAAAGGTGCCAACTTCTGGCGCCTCCTCCTCCCAGCCCGGTTCGAGGAATGAGCCAGGGTCGTCTTCTAGCATGTACTCCTGGTCCACCATGCAGGGCACGTAGGCCTCTGAGGTTGTCGCCTCAAAGACCTCGCCGTAGTGCCCCACGCTCCATGTTGCCCAGCCAAGCGCGCCGTCTTGAGGATGGTAGGGTTGCGTCCCGCCGGGGCCGTAGGTGGCAGCGCTTGTGCCCGCGCCCACCAGAGGTGGCGCGGGTGCGAGCGGGCGTCCAGCTCCGTTGGTTGCGCCGGTGTCGATGAAGCCTGGCGGCGCGCCCGTGGGCACACGGGCGCGGCGAGGCCCGCCATGCGACCCGGCCGCAGCTTGAGGTGTGAGCAGAGAGTAGAAGGGTGGTGCTCCCGAGGCCACGGCGTCCAAGAGCTCGGCGACGCGCTCCAGCAATGCATCCCGGCCGCTCTCCATTAACCAGCATCGCAACAGCTCCCGAGCCACTGTGAGTGCGGCCCTCATGTTTGCTTGCTCCCGCCGGGTGTGCGGTGTCGTGGCCGCGGCGTGGGTTGAGGCCCTTGCGGCTGCCCGCACTTGTCGCGGAGTAAGGGCGGACGGCGGGTGACCGCGCCGCCCACGCGCCGCAGTGTTCGGTGGTGCGCGTGCTGCCTAGGCGCGGGGTTGAGGTCTTCTTGGGCAGGCGTCGCCGCCCGGGCTGGCCAGGCTGCCCAGCGGTCGGCGTTAGTCCTTGAGTCACCGGACATCGGAGCCGCGGAGTGTCGGGGGATCAACGAGTGGATCAACTGGCGGAAGAAGAGCTCCGGCGCACCCCTACCTGGCGCGCCAAATGTCGGATCTCAGGTTCCGGCAAAACCCTCAAGGTTCGAACACTGGGGTGCGCACGAAGATCTCCCCCTACCAAATCAAGCCCTCAACCTCGCCACGATCTCGCTGGCTAGCTCGACGAACTCGCAACACAAGAGACACAAGATTTATACTGGTTCGGGCCACCGTTGAGGTGTAATACCCTACTCCAGTGTGGTGTGGTGGATTGCCTCTCGGGCTGAGGATGAACAGTACAAGGGGAAGAATAGCCTCCTAAGGTGAGGTGTTCTTGTGCTTGGTGGGTGTGAGGATGAACTGAATGAGTTCAAGATGAGTTGCCTCCAACTGTGGTGGCTAGCCCTATTTATAGAGGCCCTGGTCCTCTCCCCAAATATTGAGAGGGAAGGGAGCTAACGACGGCCAATTTGAAAGGGGACAACTAGTACCAGCTATCCTGACAAAAGCAGTCTTCGCCCGCCAAAGGTTCTGGTGGTGACGCCGCCTTGGGCTCCATGGTGACCTCCGTCTTGCCATCCTGCTGGTCTTGGTCTCGTTGCACCGATATGGCGACCTTTGCTTGACGCCTCGGTACTCTTCGCCTGCGCTTGCCTCCTTAGCACCAAAGAGGAAACACGGACATTGTGCGCGTTGGCGCCTGCCTGGTCTCGTTCGTCATGGCTCACGTCACGGGAACCTCGTGAGGTTTGCCTTGCCTTGATCTCTCCGCCCCTCGCGAGCCAGCCTGGTGAGGCCGCTCCCGAGGAGGTCTCGTGTCGTCCGCCTCGCGAGGCTTGGCCCCTCACGAGGGTCTTGAATGCTTGTTGGTGAAGATGGGCCATACGGGCCCGCTCGCAGAGCCACGCCGTGGGCCGCTGGTAGGCAAGTCTGGGGACCCCCGTTCCTAGAACACCGACAGCGCCCACAGACACGGGAGGTGCGGCACCGCAGACACTGGTGGCGTGGTACGACGCGGCAGCGACGACGCCCGTACCGGTGTGCTCGCCGCCATGCCGGCGTGGAGCAACTCGCCACTCCTCATCGAGCTGAACTGGAGCGGCAAGTTGCTGAACCACACGCCTGCTTGGGGTGGCAACTGGCTCCGTCGGGCCAAGCGAGGTTGGTGAAGCACCGAGCGGCCTCGCCCGTATCCGGAGGGCTCGGCGGGCCACCCAGATGGGTAATATGCTGGAGAACGGCTCCTCGGAAGCCATCGGAAGAGTGGAGAAAATGGTGAAGGAGGAGATGGGGGAGCGGCGGAGGGGTGCGATTCTTGCCCGCTGTCTGTCTGGCCTCGTGTAAATAGAGGGCGGGCGGTAGGAGCTTGGCCGGCGTCTGGCCTCGTTTAAACTGAGGGCAGACGGGAGGAGCTTGGCCGGTGTTGCATTTAATTCCGACCCTCTCATGAACGGACGTGTGGCCGGAGTAGGTTTCTCGGTTTGCATGCGGGTTTAATGGAGGGGTTTGATGGAGGGGAGGAGGCGTGTTCAGCCGGGCGTGCAGCGGGCGGCGCAGTACTATTCGATTTGTCAGCGGGTGGCGCAGTTCTCGATACGGCTTTAACGCAGACGTGGGAGGGAGTAGCGGTTCCCGAAATATTGAACGGCCAATGCATCCTCCTTCAATTAATGCATGAGGGAAGTAATGGGAGGAGGACCGGGAAAAGAGGCTGCACGATGTGAATGCAACGCAGTTTGCCCTCATATAAAGGCGCCCCTCCATTCCAATGCATCTACCACATCGTACGCACCTAAGCATTTGCCTAAGCACCTACACTAAGCGCAAAAGTGCTCACTCCAGACCCATGGCGGCGATGCGCGCGAGCGGCAAGCGGCTGTGCCACATGGTCCACGACGTCGGCCTGCGGCATGGCACCGAGGATCGTCTCCAGACGGTGTTGGAGACCGGCTGGTGGATGGCCGCCGTCGACGCCAACTACGACTCTTAGTTGGACCAGATGATCGTTGCCACAACCAACAAGTTCACCGTCCTCAAGAAGCTCGCGGACGACATCGCCGTACTCCTCCAGCCCGCGCGCCCGGGCTCCTCATTGCCTGCCACCCTAATCGGCCTCCATGGCCGGAACCTCTTTCAAGCACTGGTGGCCCTGCGACTGCCCGCCGACGCCACGAGGAATGTCCACCTGGAGGTCGCGCTCGCCGCGAGGCGCCTCGCCCTGCAAGAATTCGTCGACCTACACATCCACGTGTACGAGCAAATCGTGTACATAGGTATCTACAAGGCCAGTGAGGACGCTACGACGTTGGCCTTCTTCAACCGGCTGGAAGCCTTGGATGCCTTTGCTGAGAAGCACCTCGACCTCGCCACAAAAGCCGCCGCTCCTTAGCCGCCGGTTGGTTGCCCGGCGCACTTAGTTGAGGAGGAGGAGGTCGTACGTTGATCGATGCATCTTTCTTCTTGCCTTTTGTAACCACCACTGCGATCGCATCATCATCGTGGCCTTAATTCTTATTGTTCTGTTTCATTCTCGTTCCAGTCAATACCGACATGTGCGATCCCTTTGCTTAATTATATGCATCACTATAACTAGTACTCCATCTGTCAATTTATAAGTTGTGCTTACCTTTTCCATCAACTTCGTGCAACGCGCGGGCATCTTGCTAGAAACACTAGAACATGTCGGACCGCGTGTGACCAAACCGACGATGCGCCAACCTAGATACTACGTACCCTACTTATCTGGCGGAAATAGCCCCGCCCTAGCGTTTCCAATTGTTATTTCTATCTACGATCGTGCCAAGGAGCAGAACCAAAATGTTACAATTTATACATGTTTCTCTACTCCAACTCCTATAAAAGACTTAGTTGGTGATGGTGGTGTGTCTGCCATCCGTCGTTTCTGACCATTAGATCTGCATCTAACGGCTGTGAGGTAAGTTGTGGCATTTTTGCAACAATAGCCCACTTCTCTGCTCCAATTTGCAGAAAACCCCTTATTATCTTGAAAGCAACCACATCCCTCCCTCACCTCATCAAAACAGCCAGAGAAATATATTTTGAGTGAAAAGTACTCCCTCCGTTCCTAAATATTTGTCTTTCTAGAGATTTCAATAAGTGACTACATACGGAGCAAAATGAGTGAATCTACACTTCAAAATATGTCTATATAATCCGTATGTGATAGTCCATTTGAAATCTCTAAAAATACAAATATTTAGGAACGGAGGGAGTAATATATTAGGAGTATATCAAAACAAGAGTGATTTCTTTCAAGTTTGTGAACAAGTACTACTATTCTACTACTTTGGATCCGTCGCAACGCATGGGCACATTGCTAGTAAAAGGAAAAGGCCTGCCGCGTTCGCGTCGCACTCCCCCCACACACGCCCGGGAATCGGGAGTACTCCACGGCCCGTCCGGCACGACACATAGCTTAGGGAAGGCGTGTTGCCTAGCATTTTCACTTTCATGTGGGACCGCCGTTGAGCAAACCGACTATTGGCAAACCGCACCCCGCCCGCCGCCGGGTTGGAAAACAGAAACGAGGGGAAGATCTAGCTGTAGCACGGAAGCCAAGAAATTTGGTGTCAGATGGGGCTCGTTGATAGAGTAGGAGCATTCCGTACTACTCTACTCCTACTAGTACCAAGTTTGTACTATACAACTAGTACTACCACTATACAACTAGTAGGTACGTGCACGGCACAACATCGTAGGAACAAAAAAGGGAAGATCTTGTTTTGGGTGATTTATCTTTTTTGAGTCAACGTAGTATGAATAATATGATGTGGGGGGCACCCATGAAGCTTATGTGGCTTGGTTGCATGGCTACGAAAGGTTAGAGAAAAATAAATAGATAATGTGTTTAGAGTGCACTCCACTAAATAGATATACTTTGGATCCATTGCAACGGGCCGACACATCTATATCTATACCCCCTATATAGTGTGTGAATAACTTTGAAAGTTGGTCGTTGGATGAAGCCAATCCGACGGTACAAAGATGGCAAATCCGAGCACTACTGGCCGTTGGATATCATCTACATTCCACCAGATTCTGCCACATGTAGAATCTAGAAGACTCCATGGTTGAACTTCATTCATGACTAACTTTGCCACAACTAAGCTTAGGCAAAGTGTGTCTGCCACAAAAAATGTGGCTAACAAAATGGCCACCACAAGTGTGGCAAGATTTGGCAAGAAGTTGAGTCTATGACATGTGGACCATGTAGCTAGAAAAGTGTGGCAAGCCACAAGTGTAGCAATGAACCAAACACATGTCTGGTGTGTTTGGTAGGGTGTATGAAGGGTGCATGATCCCAAGAGTTCCCTTCTCGACCCACTTTTGGGTGTTTGGTAGAGTGTATGGAGGGTGCATGAGTCCACACTAGCTTAGCACAAATACACTAGAAGCATGCATGAAGAGAGCATACATGAAGAGGGGTGTTGAGTTGAGCATGCATGAAGAGGGAACAACTATGCTGAGACGAGAACGCAACCAAACACACTTGTGGCACGCCTAAGCTTAGGTGTGGCAACCTTAGACTGCAAACCAAACATTTATACCCCTATATAGTGTGTGAATAACTTTGAAAGTTGGTCGTTGGATGAAGCCAATCCGACGGTACAAAGATGGCAAATCCGAGCACTACTGGCCGTTGGATATCATCTACATTCCACCAGATTTTGCCACATGTAGAATCTAGAAGACTCCACATGTAGAAGCATAATGCACAAACCACCAGAATCTCATGCATGCAATGCACATGTACCTTACTAGTAGTTGGTAGTAGTAAGAAACAAATTCCGGGTTTGGCACGAGCTCGTACTGCGGGAGCACCACAAGGCCTGCCGCAGGAGTTACATTTCCCTCTCGGGACCCACGGGACCGAACTTCAGTGGCTTAGTGCCTAGCCTATGAGTCAATGACATGCGGACCTTAAATGCAGCTGGCCCACATGTCATTCTCATGGTGGTGGTGTGGTTCACGACTCACTCGTTCGAGATGAACCGGCCGGTGGTGGCGTGGCTGTGGTGAGGGTGCCACAGCTGGGCGTCGGGGCGTTACGAGGCGTAGATGGCCACACCGGCGGGTACTACCTGTAGTACAGAAGTACTCCAGCTGAGGATTGATGCCCGAGACGAAATGTGTCACAGCCGCTGGATGCAAATTCGATGGTGCGGGAGTACGGATCAGAGCACAGCAGCAGAGCAGGCAAACCGCGTCCAATCGGGTGTGGCTGTGGTAGAAAGTTGATGGTCGCCGCAGTTCAGCTGGCCCGCATGTCATGCACACGAAGGCAGAGGAGCAGTGGGGCCGAGAGGGATGAGGCGCATGTCGGGGGGATGAGGATCCCCTGACGTGAACAATCCTACCATTCTATCACTCACATGTGGGACCCCCAAGTGTGGGTCCCACCTGTCAGCGAAGGAAAGGCAGGGTAAGGCAGTGATAGCCACGTCAGAGGATCCATGTCCACGTCGGGGGACGTCGTGCTTACAGGTAGGGTTGGAGCGGCGTCGTGGGAATCGCGTGTGGGTGTGGCAGTGGTAGAAACAAGAAACGTGATGGTCGCCGTGGTTCAACTTCCATGGACAAGCTGTCATGTCTGCTGACACATGTATATCAAAACTAGAGTGTTTATATTTCAAGCACGTGAACAAGTATTATTCTACTACTTTGGATCCATTGCAACGCACGGGCCAGCACATTGGTAGTAGTAGTGTCTATCTCTATCTCTAGAGGCCTTCCCTCGTTCATCCTTTTCTCTCACAAGATAAACTACTCATACAAATGCATCTTGATGTTCCGTGGAACGCACGAGGATGTTTCCTTGGGGGTCTCTCCAGCGCGGCGTGGCCGTAGTTGCAAGTTGACGCCCCTTGAGATGCCGACGTTGAGGGGCACTCGGATTTCCTCCGATGAGCAGGTAAGATGAGTTTGATCACGTAGTAAATGCATTCTAAAGACTACTTCCGTGTCCATTTCCTAATTCTCCCCCTGCCCACTGTTTCACAGGTTAGGCTCGGTGCGAGTGGAGATTGGCTTGCATATGTACGGGAGGGTACCAACATCAATTTGCACAACATTTACAACGGTGACACCGTTCCCGTAGAACCTTTGTCCAACATTGGGATCAGCCATGCAACGGGCCACCGCATGAATTGGTACGATGGAACCACGGTGAGATTGAATAAGATAGCACGAACCTTGCACATGGCGGTCAAAGGTGGACCATGCTGTCTGCGGCCGATTTGTTGCCGTACGAGTACGAAGACGCTGTGCTCCTTTCTAACCGCATCTTCGCGGTGACAAACCAGGGGACTTGTTTCGTATGGGACACATCCTACGATATACTCCCTCTCTCCCAGTTTATTTGTTTTGAATCTTTTCGTTTTATAAGTTTCAAATTCAAATTTAGAGCTCCCCATCACATGTTGAGATTACAATGTCCATTAAATCGTTGCGTGCATGTATAGTAAAGAAACAAATCTCGAGTTTGGCACGAGTTCGTGCAGCGGTAGCACCAGCCTGGCGCAGGAGTTACATTTCCCTCTCAGGGCCCTCGGGACTGAGCTTCAGCGCCTTACTACACCTGCCTTTGAGTCAATAACATGTGGACCCGATAGGTGGCTGGTCCACATGTAATGCTCCCGAAGGCAGAGGGGCAGTGGGGCCGAGAGGGGTGAGCCGCAAGTCGGGGGACGTGTGGTGTCATGGGTTCGTGCGGCGTCTTGGGAATCGCGTGTGGCTGTGGTAGAAACTTGATGCTCGCCGCATTTAAGGTGGCCCACATGTCATGCACACAAAGGCAGAGGGGCGGTGCGGCCGAGAGGGGTGAGGCGCACGTCGGGGGACGTGGTGCCGTGGGTTGGAGCGGCGTCGTGGGAATCGCGAGTGGCAGTGGATGAAACGTGATGGTCGCCATAGTTGAACTTCCATGGACAAGCTATCATGTCTACGGACACATGCATTGCATACCGATCACTGGAAGGAGTAGTAGAGAAAGCTAGACGGATAAATAGTTCCTTATAGTCAAGCGGACCCACGCTACTACTTGTTCCAAAGACATGCACACCATTGAAATAGTCCATCTATATCAATATACACCGAGAGGGAATACTTTTTTTTACAAGAGAGGAAATAGTTCATCCATCCATAATGCCCTGCTGCTGGTGCAGTTCTTCTTCTTCTTATTCTTCTTCTTCCTCTTATTCTTCTTCTTCTTCTTACGTCAAGGGAAGAATTCACTCGAAACTCACACGGGCATCGAGGGCAACATATTTTATCCGCTCGTATGTCAAGGGATAATTCTCCCATCCAGACGACCTTAATGCCACCGTCTCGTCACCCTTCTGAAAATTTGTACCGAGCACAAAATTTGCTACGTCGAATAGGGATGGTGTCTGTTTATCACAATCTTCTACAGGAATTTTGATTCTGGTTTGTAGGTCAGCGATGCTTTTCAAATCAAGGTTGTACGGCTCCAGCTTCTGTTTGTTCCCTTCGATGGCTGCCCCACAGAAGTATATGTCCTCCTGAGACAAGAAATCATGAAGCTCACCTGGTATGGAGGGCGCGTGTATGATGTGGTACACCAAAACATCATCTTCGAGGCACAGCTGAAGGACAGCGGCGCGTTGGATCTTCCCAGTGGCACGCTCCGTGTACTCTGTGTAGAGACCGATGACCCTCGTCTGTACCTTTTCGAGGGAGTTGGATACATTGTTGATCCACTTCTGAACAACCCTTGGGTGGACGGTGACGGTGGCAACTATGCTCAACGAGCCTTCGACGAGGACATGTTGGACGCTAAAAACCTGCATCTCGATCTCTTTCGCCATTTGGAACCGATGGAACGGAGGGCTATGGTTTGGAGAATTAGGATTAGATGGCTAGTCTAACTGAAGTAGTAGATGATTATTTAAAGAGGTTAAAACAATGTGAACGCAGTGGGGTTTGGATGCAAATGAAGACGAAGGGGAGGTGAAGAAGCCCAGGAATCGGTTCCCGATGGAGAAGTAAATGGGAGAAGTGGCGTGCAGGCAGTTGATTAGACGGCTAGGTAGACTAAATGAAAAGGCTATGCGGGTAGACTGAGGAGTCGTACCTCTTCGTGTACGTGCCCATCCTTCCTGATAGGTGGGACCTATGCAAACAGATAAAAAATGTGTCGTAGCTGGTTCAGATGGATATTGGCGCGTGCGTGGGAGACACAACATTCTCTGGTTAAGGAATACACGGTTATCCTCATCAAAAAAGAAAAGGCCCATCTTCGCGCTTCCGCATGCACGAGAATTTGGTTCTGCTCGCAATATGGATGATACCTGGAGGATGAAGTGAACAGGCATGCTAGCACGGGAGACCTATTTCCGCTATACAGTACTGGAGTACTCATGTTCCTACTACTAGTAGTAGTAGTACAACTGTGGTACACTTGATGGTCAAAATACTATTCATCCAGTCCTCACAGTGAAGTGACAACACCCTGCGCCTGACACTAGTCCAGGCGGCGTGTTCGGGTTACCAAAGTCAGCCTCACCCTGTGCACTGTGCGGTCTGTCACCGCCGCTGTACAGCACATTAGCATGCCTCGCCTCGTCTCCCTCTCCCCTCCCATAGCACCACTCCATCTCCATCTCCATCTCAGTCTCCATCTCACTGTGCCCCCGTGTACCGTCGCCTTGCTCGCCTCCCCCAGTACCACTATTCCCTCGCTAGCCGCTCCAGCACCTACAGCCTTCTCCCCCGTAAATCAAGCCCCCAAAAATCCCCACCTTCCAAACTCCACCATGGCCGAACGCGAACCGCGCAGCATCCATATGAGCCGCGATTGGAGCAATCTCCCTAGTGACATCCTCGACCTCTGTTGTTTGTGTATGGATATGTTGAGCGCCCTGCGGCTGGCTGCATGCTCGAGGGACATGCACACGGCCATCATCGAAGCGAGGCCTAAGCTTTTCAAGACACCTACTTGCTGCTATATGGTCTTGCGAGATTGGCTCACCATGATACGGAGGCGTACATGATGCCCCTCGACCTCAATCCGGTCTCCATTAGCCGAAACTTCTTTGCAGGTATGTAGTGGGTCGCCGTACATCATTTCCCTCGACTTCGATCCGATCACCATCGCCCGAAACTTCTTGGCAGGTATGTACTGGGTCGGCATGAACTCCCATTGGATGGCTGCCTTCAGAGAAGACGGTAAAAAGTTGGTGCTCGTGAACTTCCAGACCTCCCATGAGATTATCCTTCCTCCGTTGGATTATATAGAGTTTTACCATCGCGGTCCAAGTCATCTAGATTACCACGTCAGTTGGACGGACCTTGTTTTGCAGAAGATTGTAATCTGCCAAGTGCCCACACGACATGCGAATTACGCAGACTTCAAGCTAATTGCCTTGTTCGACCGCGGACTCGCCTATCTTTACGCCGGTGCCTTCTTTAGCTGGAGACAACTCAGCTCGCAGTGGATCATCGTCAAAGCTGATACACACTTCTGTGATGCTATTGAACACAATGGCATCATCTACGCGATCGACAAAGCAGATGGCACCACGTATTGCTGGGACGGCGCGTGTAAGTTGTTTCCGTCTCATGTTAATGATGACGCCATGACACTGTTTGAACTTTTTGTGATGATTGGCATATCCCTGTTTGAGCAGAATTTGAGTAGAACTATGGCAATGTATTAGAGACGCCGTAAATCAGCTATATTTGGAATGAGTTAATTCATGCGATTGTGACCATGTCATTACAGCCAATTTGTACCCCTGAATAATCAAACGGTTAGGAATATATGGATATTCTCCTTATTTTACAGTAATCTATATACTACTACTAAATATGAGTGTGTATCAATGGCCATGTTAGTTTCCTCATTTTCATGATGTAGAAACATGCACCACACTGTTGGTTTCATCTAACCATACATTAGGGAAGTAAATGTGCATATGGAGAACTCTATATTTGGAAGTAGTGAAATCCTGTAATGCTTACCATGTGTACATACCTATATTCGCCCTTCAGCAATCAATGGCTAGAATAATATCCTCACAAAAAATTTGCCCACAGAACACGAGTATATAACAATGCATGGTCTGTTAGTTACCTTGAAGAATTTGTTTGTGAGGACAGAACATGATTACATAACATGCATGACATGGTAGTTTCCTGTGAAGAATCGATTGCGAGATAACATGAGTATAACCATGCATGGCACTTCTATATTTTCGAACCCAGTATACATTTCCCTGTATTTTCCTCCCAGTTCCAACAGGGACATATCAATGTTGTTTCTTGCATTATCCTACTCATACTCTGAACAATGCTGATCTTACATTAACAATGCCTGTCCTTTTTGATATGATGCAGTGTCCCTACAGTTACTGCCCTTTGTAATCACACCACCTTTGCCAAAAACAGGGAAGCACAACTGGTTCCTCGCTCGATCAGACGACGGCAAAAGACTGATGATCATTCGGACACATGAGCCGGAAAAGTTATATTGCAAAAACCCCACTGTATACAAGCACCGTGAAATACGTGAGTATCCGGACAGTGGCTGTTACGTCTATGAGCAGGATACCAGCTTGTTGGGGCCTTCAGGATTTTTTAGTTGGAGGCGGGTAAACAGCCTTGGTTCACACTCTCTGTTTCTCGGACTCAATTATCCGATTAACCAGGAGATCACCGTTGGCAAGGACCTTGATGGCAGAGAGGCTCTGTTTGCTATGGAAAACTGTGTCTACACGGCGAGCCCTAGGAGTTCGGGAGCAAACTCCCCTGATTGTCAACGATACAGCCTGCAGCCAAAAGAAGGTGAGAATGACAAAGGCATCCGGATTAACTTTGATCCTTGGATGTCTCAATTACGACAGGCAGTGATGTGGTTCAAGCCTTCAGGTTGATAGGTAATTGGGCTGTTGCGTCGAAAGGGTGGAGTACTGGTGTCTCCGGATCATTGGTCGCTGAAGCGGGGCTGCAAATTATGATGGTGTTGGATCATCTCTTCGAATGACTTTGTTGTCTTTGCTGCTTGTTCTGGATGGGTAGTTCTTTCTTTTGTTATGCATATTCCTTGTCATTTGGTCATCCTCGTCTATGTCACTCTTACTATGTAATAGTTGCCTCTGTTTAGAATGTCATTCTCGTCTGGATCACGAGAGTCTGAGCGCTGCAGATGGGTGCGTTTTGGTGGTGTAGCAAGACTTCTTATGAACTATCATGTCTTGCTGTTTATGTCAGTAGTAGTCACTAGTCAGTGTTTGAATGTTGTATATATCGTTGTTTCGAACTGTTTATTGTCTCGAACTACTGGTGGGCTAAATGAGGGCATCACCATTCTCCAGTGTTCAGAGTGTATCTCCTTTTTTCAAGTTATATAATTTGAGCTCAGTGTCTTTTCGATGATGTACACTTGTTTGGGCCAGTGAGGTGTCGTTGAATATGGGCCGAGTAGTAACGCAATGCCAAACAGGTCAATTATGACTCTCAGGCCGGGCTCTCAAAAGATCCTCAAAAAAAGGCCGGGCTCTCCAAAAAAGAAAGAATAAGGACTCTTAGGCCGACATGTGGGCGCCACCGGTGTTTTCGTGCGCTTGCGCGCCGAGAGCATATTGGCGCGTGTTCGAAATTCATGCTACCTTTTCATCCCCAATCTCCCGCCCCTCCCCCACCTCTGGAATCTCGATTCCTACTCCAGTTCCCCCAAATCCCCCTCCTGTACTCCCTGTACTCAAGCGCACTATCATGTCGCCGGTCAACGCGGATCTCCGAGCCGGAGATCCTGAGGTCCGTCCTGCCTTCGGTCGCTGCGTGCTGTCGCTCAACAGTGGCATGGCGGCGCTTGACGACCAGTTTGCCGGCAAAGTGCTGATGGTAACCATCAACGGCGACCGGCCTCCCGTCTCGCCGGACGACCTTGTCAAAGCTCTTGGCATTGCGCACGGCATCCAAATAAGTGACTTGCTCGTCGAAGTCTGTCCGCCACCGGCTGATTTCTTCGTCAGGTTCCGGACAACTTTCGACTGCAGTCGTGTGTTCGAATCTTCCCGGCGTTTGTTCTGCGATGGCGCGCTGGTGAGCTTTGATCGGTGGCACCCAGGATGGGGCTCGGTGCCCTCTGAGCTTGAGTTTTTAACAAAGCTTACCTTCCACGGCATGCCTCGACGTGCTTGGAACAGCGAGTCCATGAATGAGCTTATCAACGACCTTGGAGGTGAGCTCGTAAGTATGTTTGTTCCTCCAGACAGCTGGGCTCTGACGGTTATGGCATGGATGAAGAAGCCGTCCACCATACCGAAGGTGATTGGTGTTGAGATACCGGTGCAGGAACCGGGGTTGTACTATTCGTCGCCACCAAGGCCGCCGCGGACCACGTTAGGGATGTACCTGTATCGAGTGTTCGTGCATGTCGAAGAAGTGGTCAATCCATCAATCGAAGTCCTGCCGCCGCCGCTGGTGCCAGGGTCCGTCGACGACGTCCATTACAGGAGTCAACGTCAGACTTTCCCCGTGTTGCTCGGAACGATGGATGGCACAGGGCCTACTCCATCGCGCGGCGGAGGCCACTGCTTCTTTGGGAGAAGAGGCAGGGCTGGCTGCCTGGATGTGCTCTAATTTGAGGTAACAACTGAATCTTGTCAGATACTAGTTAAATCCGAGCTATGGGTGTGAAGCACTGATGTGCCAGTACATTTGATTGTGACCTGTTCTAATTTTGTACCTGAACTTTTTTTAGAAAGGGTTGTACGTCAACTTAATGTGCTAGCAGAACTTATTGTGTTGTCTGTCTGTTTTCTTTGCACAGCATTCAAGATATTTCCCCGTCATTGATAAAGACGATGAACCGTTATGTACGAGTTCGTTGGTTTCAACATAGCCCTACCCGTAGCGATCCACTGCTTCCATCCTGATTGTGCCGCCTGCGTGAAATTTTTGTATGCAAGTTCAGTGTGCTATGATGTTCTATATGATTGTGTCAACTATATAAGTTTTTACTGAGCATCAGCAATGCATATGGCTGAAAGATCTATTTACGAGCATCGACTGATGGGTCTCTCTCTCTCTCTCTCACACACACACACACACACAAACACGCACAACTGGGACCCGTTGAATTATTTCTTTGCTCGTGACAGCTTTTAATTAGGTTCCACTGTAATCTAACTTTTTTCTTAAGTTATTAATTGAGCTCAGTGACTTCAAAAAGTTGTACAGAAGCCTTGTTTGGGCCTTTCCGGCGTCGCTGAATGTGGGCTGAGTAGCCATGTTAGGTTGTACTGTACTACACAGGCCTTTTTTTTCAACATCAGCAATGCAACTGGGCCGACAGTTGTACACAATATCCGGGTCAACCTGTTATTCTCCGCCCCGCTGGGCTGCAAACTTTCCTAGGAGGTATGCATTAGGCTTAACAAGAAAATGGACTTTAAGAAATAATAAATGGGATGTAATTATAATAACTGGGCAGTAACTATAAAAAATGCACCAAACGCGTAATTAGTTTAAAAATATATTATTTTTGGAATTTGAAAATTTTAATTTCATTACTTGTTGCGCGCGCAATATTTCGTTGGATTTTAACGTAATACAACTTTATTTTGAAATTATATTTAATCTGACTAGAAATTTCGGATAAAAATATTTCGGATCCCATAAAAATGTGGGAATTTTTTTGAATTCTGTTTTGAGCGGTTGGTTGAAATTATTAATCGTTGTCCTAGCTAGAAAATGGGCTGTACTTTTAACAAACTGTAAATGGGCTGTAGTAAATTCCATTAGAATTAAAAATTGGGTGTACATTCTTACAAATCGCAAATGGGCTATATATTCTCTGCCACACACTTGTTGACCTACTAAGTTGATGCGTCCCCTAAAAACTAAGTTTACGCGTATGCAACGCTTTGTCAACAACACACGGTTCTGGCAGCTGTGGCCGTTGGATGTCCATCCAACGGATGTCGTGCTTCTTCTTCAATCTCGGATATTCTTGCTTCAGCCGCCTAAAAAATGATTCCTCCCCCTAACATCTGGGGCGCACCGTTTCGAAAGTTGACCTGTGGGCCTACTAAGTTTACACGTACCAAGGGCTTTGTCAACTTAGTCAATATAAACGATTCTAGCTGCAGTGACCGTACGATGTCCATCCAACGGCCGTAGTGCTTCTTCAACCTCTGGTCTTCTTGCTCCAGCCGCCCAAAGCAGCGCCGGTCGTGTCGCGTGCTCCTGCCTCCCGTGGCCGGCTGTGATGCCGCGGAGGCCTCACCGCCCCCTACTACTCCCACCGCTGGCCAGGCCATCCCTCTACTCACCCACACCCCCTGTTATTCTACGGGGACGGCAGCCTCACACCGCAGCCGAACCAGTGAACCCTCGAACTCCTCTCCGCGCGGGCTTCCACTGCCGCGTCTTCCCCGGCTCCGCGTCGTCCCCTTCCTAGGCCTCGCCGTCGTCCACCGCCGTGGTGCTCTCGGCGCGGCGTGGTCAATGTGGTCAACGACCGACTTCCATCGGAAGAGTACTGTACGTGGAGAGGCTGACAGCTGGGTCCACGGCAGCCGCAAGGAAGTGCCTCCTTATTACGCGCAAAATAATGATTCCTCCACCTGACAGCAGGGACCCATCGGACGGGCCACCTATTTCGCAAAAAAAAACATTTCCCCTTGACTATTGGGACCCACCAGCTACATCTTCGCATGCAAGGAAGTGCGTCCGTGCAAAAAAAGTGATTCGCCCCCTGACTGCTGGGACCCACCAGCTACATCTTCGCACGCAAGGAAGTGCCTGACAGTCGGGACCCACCTGGTCGAAGCGTACATAGCGTTGTCATTCTGGTCGCGAACGTGTACGTACATACTGGTCGATGTAGAGGTGCACACGTGTCATAGTAGAGGCGCGCACGTAGCATGTACACGTACGTACAGCGGCAGTGTGCAAGAAAGAAAATACGGTCTATGTACATACGAGCTGGGTCTTGAACGCCTACTCGCGCATACGTACGGCCAGGGCTCGTGTACATGGCTGGGTCGGAACGGAGAAACTGCGTCGTCGTCATGTTCATGGGAAGCCAACCGGCAGGGTCGGAACGGAATGCGTCGTCGTGTTCATCGGGAGGGCTTGGACGGAACAACCGATGGAAACGAGGCCTGGCGTACCGCAGAACGGAGGAAACGGCCTTGTGTTCGACCAGCCACGATCGAAACGGGATCCTGTTCATCGGGGGGATCTGGCGTACCGCAAAACGGAGGAAACGGACCTCCTACGGTCGAAACGGGGTCCTGTTGCGGGAGGGGTGTGGCGTACCGCAAAACGGAGGAAACGGACTTGTGTTGGAGCGCTACGGTCGAAACGGGGGTCCTGTTCATCGGGAGGGGTGTGGCGTACCGCAAAACGGGACTCCATGGGATACTGTTCATCTCCACCGTTGACCCCCTCCAGCCTCCACGGGCTACTGTTCATCCACCGTCGACCTCCTCCAGCCTCCACCTGCGACTGTTCATCCACGGGCTCCTGTTCATCCAGCCTCCACCGCGCGCTACTCCACAGGCTACTGTTCAACCAGCCCTCTCCACGGGCTCCTGTTCAACCACCCCTCCACGGGCTACTGTTCATCCAGCCCTCCACCGTCTACTGTTCATCCAGCCCTCCACGGGGTGGTCCTGTTCATCCAGCCCTCCACGGGGTCCTGTTCATCCAGCCCCAACCGGCTCGATCGATTGGGGTCCTGTTCATCCAGAGGCAACACCACGGGGTCCGGTTCATCCACCCCCACCGGGAACTGTTCATCCAAACCCCCCCAGCAACGCTCACTGTTCATCCAGAGGCAACATCGATCGGCTTCAGTTAGCAGCAGTAGCGAAGGAATCGCTCGATCGGGTTCAGTTAACAGCCATCGATTGATCGCTCGGGTTCAGTAACGCGTAACCTGCAGTGCAATCGCTCGGGTTCAGTAGGCGAACGCCTCGCTTGGGTTCAGTTAGAGCCCAATGCCTCGCACCCACGTGCGTGCGTGTACGAGAGAAACGCGCAAACCTTCGTGCATCGCTCGGCCCCGACCACCCACCGTAACCGGGAACACCCCAATATTTTCCTAGCCCTCGCTTCTACCATGATTTTGTCCTTCATGGACGGCCCAAAGAATGTCATGCAGTTGCGTCTCCGGCCCGCCCAGGACGAAAAGCCCATTTTCTATCATGATTTTTTGTCATAGAAGTAGGAGCCCACCACATCTATGATGATACTGGGTTTTGTCACAATTATCATCATAGAAGTGTCATAAGTATGACAGAATTTTTTTCGTTCGGCCCAAAATGTCACGGATGTGTCTTTTTTTGTAGTGCACATGACCGGTGACAAGAACTTATTGATGGACACTGCTTTATCTCCATCGCATCTGAAGCATATCAACTACACTGACAAAGGCAAAAGCAAGGTATTGGGTCTAGGTAGGGTTGCGATCTCAAAGGATCAACACATGGACAAAGTCATGCTTGTCGAGTCATTAGGATTCAATCTCATGTCTGTCTCAATGCTTTGTGATCTTGATATGGTTGTCGTCTTTGGCAAATATTGTTGCATTGTGCTCATGGAATTTGACAATTCCAAAGTCTTTGAAGGCTTTAGGAGAGGAGACTTGTATATTGTTGATTTCTCTGCAGGACCACAGCCTGCCACATGTCTACTTGCAAAAGCTTCAGAAGGCTGGCTATGGCATCGACGATTAGGTCATGCTGGCATGAGGAACTTACATACACTCGCGAAGAAGAAGCACGTCATTGGCATCGAGTGTGTCAAATTCCTCAAAGACCATTTGTGTGGGGCTTGTGAGGCTGGAGAGATGACCAAATCCAAGCACCCCTCGAAGACTATCATGACTACCAGTCGTCCTTTTGAATTGCTTCACATGGATCTCTTTGGCCCTACTCATTATGCCACACTAACAAATGTAGCATCTCTATATGGGTTTGTGATTGTTGATGACTACTCTCGTTACACCTGGGTGTATATCATCACTTACAAAACTGAACTGCAGGAAGTCTTCAAATGATTTTCCTCGAGGGCCTCGACGAATTTCGGTGTGAAGGTCAAGCATATCCGGAGTGACAATGGGACCGAGTTCAAGAATACTGGTCTTGATGACTATCTTGATGAACTTGGTATTACTCACGAGTTATCTGCCCCATACACTCCTTAGCAAAATGGCGTCATGGAGCACAAGAACATGACTCTTGTTGAGATGGCTTGCACTATGCTTGATGAATACAAGATGCCTCGTCACTTCTGGCCTGAGGCTATTGATACTGCGTGCCACATCATCAACAGGGTATATCTTCACAAATTCTTCAAAAAGACCTCATATGAACTCCTCACTGACAAGAAACCCAGTGTGAGTTATTTCAAAGTCTTTGGTGCTAAATGTTGGATTAGAGATCCTCATTACAATTCTAAATTTGCACCAAAAGCACATGAAGGTTTTATGCTTGGTTACAGAAAGGACTCGCACGCCTACAGAGTCTTCAACACCCATCACCGCAAGGTTGTTGAAACTGTAGATGTGCGGTTTGATGAAAGTAATGGCTCTCAAAGAGAGCACCTACCTCTTGTGCTATATGAAATGTCACCTGAGGAGTCCATCAAGTTCGAGGCTACTGAGGATGTCATACCTGTCGGTGTCAAAACTGGCAGATCTCGGGTAGGGGGTCCCAAGCTGTGTGACATGGATCGATGGGTAACAGGAGACAGGGGACACGATGTTTACCCAGGTTCGGGCCCTCTTAATGGAGGTAATACCCTACTTCCTGCTTGATTGATCTTGATGAATATAGAGATTACAAGAGTTGATCTACCTTGAGACCATATGTTGTGGTCTAAAACCTAAGGGTATGATGAATAATATCATAATGATCTAGCCTATCCCTATCAACTAGCTCAGCCTTGGCTTATATAATGTAAAAAAGGCCTAGGATAACAAGAGTCCTAGTCGAATACGTCGGTGGAGAGGTGTCCTTGTCTTGATTACCAAGTCTTGTGGTATCCTCCTCGTGTATGCATCGGTTGTCCGAACTGGACCATGAGTAAACAACCATGGGGGTCCTGGGCCCAATCCTACTGATCAGGAGACGACGTGGTGGGTACCCCCTAGTCCAGGACACCGTCAGTAGCCCCCTGAACCGGTCTTCAAGTTGGGGACGCTCCTCGATTCTTCCGAACTGTTCTTCATCTTCATGTCCGGGCTCCAACGCCGGACTATGTCCAAGCTCCAACGTCGGACTGTATTTGAGCTCCAACGCCGGACTATGTCCAAGCTCCAACGCCGGACTGTGTCCAAGCTCCAATGCCGAACTGTGTCCTAGCTCCAACGCCGGACTGTATCCGAGGTCCAACGCCGGACTATATCCGAGGTATCATAGATCACCTTGGTTGAAAAAAGTTGAAGGAGTTTAGCCGAGCTTAATGCCAGAAATGCCCTCTATGGAGCCAGCCACTTGCATCCGAGCTATATCCCGAAATGCTTTCGAGGTGGTTCAGCACCTCGGTCATGGGCTGATTGTTTGTGGATTTTATTTCCGATGCGTGTAAATTTATTTGCTATCAATATGTATAACCAGTAGTCCTCAAGGTGTGTGTCAGTCTAAAACCCGAGATGCACCTGAAGGAAAACATGAAACCGCTGATCCTAATAGCCCCTGAGACTCAAGTCGATTCGCGAAATCGGCCTGAGGATCAACTCCTAGCTCGGCATCATACGTAGGAATAGAAACACAGTGTAATATATTAGAGGTAATAGTGATTGGCGGACGGGCCCCTGAGAGAGGATCGTGAGAAGTCGCCGTGATATATTAGCTTGATGACGGATAAGTCCCAGATGGTACTTATTGTTGTCCGAAGACGCGCTTGTCCATAGTTCGGTCATGCCGAACACTGAGCACTTTGAATTTTCTGCATTGATTAGGCAATGCAGTAGCCCCCGAGCCACTGGTCGGGTGGCAACACCAGATCGGGGGATCGATGTGCCCCTTTAATATTTATAAATAATGAGCGCGAAGACCAGTAGCCCCCGAGCCTTAATGTGGGCACGGGTGGCCGAATTAAGGATCGATATCCGTTTGACAGAAAAAATTGTTGTGTTTAACACAAACTTCTCAAAAAGAGAATAAGATCTCTCAAAGGAGCTTCGAGCTGGTCGAAATCCGAGCTCGCCAAGGTAGGCCCCAAGGGGTTTAAAAGATGGCTTGCAGTAAATGGATTTTACTCGCAATTTTTATGTCTAATGATTCTATGTATCCAAGTACTTTACATCATTAATGCTCGGATCCGCATTGTACAAAACTTTGTTGACCGACCATCAGCTTCAACCTCCTCGGCTAGTAGCTGGGGAGTGTTTGTCCTACTTTATAAAGCCTTTACAAGGGCAAAGTTTTACAACAAACAAGGCAATCCGGCCATATGGTTTTATAAACAAAGGTATGCGGAGAGAGATGCTATATTGCTATTAAATGTAAAAAACATCTTCCAAAGAAAATAGTCCCGCTATCGGTTCCCTTCTTTCGGTTGTCATGCTGATCATGATCATGAAACCTCACCTCCGATCAATGTGGGAGGAAAATATTGAGGATTCAGTTTGGGGAAAGTTCCCGAACTATGTGGTCTTTAGCGAACCTAAATTTTCACTTCCGTCGTTGCCGACCAATTATATTCTTAAGATAGCTAGCTTTTGGCTTCACCCAGTCTGAGGTACTAATACGGATGACCCAGAAGTAACAGTCACAGAGGTGCTCCCTTTACCTCCTAGCCAAACAATCAGGAACGTAGGGGTAATCACAGGAGCCAGGCAACCCAGCTTGGCCGAAATCTTAAGTCAAATTGATGCATATTTATGGCTTTATAACGATAATTACGGAAGGCAATGTGTGTATAATCAATACAAACGCTGATGATATATGTTTATTTTGACTCCATTGCGACCGTTTATCATTTGAAAGTGGCCCGTCCTCGGCTTCTACCCCTTTGTAGATGCTATGCAAGGTGTTTCCATAGTAACAAGACAAACCTTAGCCGACGTCTCGGTGCCCGGAGGCGGTTGTGTTAGCGGAAACAAGGCAATCAGATATGCGGGCTTTATAACTTTCACTTAGTCATAGGAGCTTAAAGTTGGGAGGCCAGTTACTAGCCCCGGTTAGTATTCAGCATCAGCTGAGATCAAGCCGTTAACACTTCGGCCAATGTTATGAACGGCCCATCATTTAACACAGGGTGACCTCCATCGATCTTATAGTTTAACACAGTCATCGGACCGCTGACCAGTTTACGCTTATTGTGACAGTCAGTTTTTGGCTTTCTCCACTGAGGTGCTTAACCATGCGAGTTGGAAGCACAATCGCAGTGGTTCTCCCTTTGCACACCTAGCCGAACAAAACAGGACGTAGGAGGCCAACACGGGAGCCGGGCAATCCAACTATTGACCGAAGACACAATTCGAAACTGACGCATATAAAGCAATATCCGAGAACGTTTCGCCAAAGACTCCTTGGAGTACCTTGACTTTTGGTGGGTTCGGCTATTGTCCAGCCCCCCGTTAATATTGCCAATGCTTTAAAGGCATCTGGCATTGCACTGCTCGGGAACTAGTCCTGATGTGGCACGTATTTTGTTAACGCCGAGGTGTAGTTCGGCGGGAAAGATGCCCTGATATGTGTTGGAGAAGATCTCCCGAGCTGAATTATAATGCAGGGCACCTCGGTCATGAGGATATCCCGCTTCCTGAAAGAAAAACATACAAATAGATAAAAAGTGCTATAAGCTCGAAAAAGCCAAAAAACTTATGTAAAAGCTTGACGTCCGAACTAAATCAAGTCATTTGGTGCCAATCCGAAAATTGGTCTTAAAATAAATTTTTGCTTCCGTCGTGCTTTGACATGACACATACGATCTCGAAACTTGAAGCAGGTCAGCCTTTGGCTTCAACCTCCTTATCCCGAAGGCGGAGTGCTTCTCTGAGGCCAGTTTAGCAAACTAAACTCGAGCGGCTTTAAAGAGAAACCAAGCTATTCGGCTATTGACCACACACTCGAGTCAAAAAAGGAGCGGTAGTAAAAGACTTTGCAATGACCAAGAAGAAAACACATTTACTATAAAACGGCTCATATAATTTGAAGAGCCCCCAGTTAACTTGGGTAAAGAAAATTGTTTTTAACAAACACCGTTCATAATAAACATTGTTTTAGCAAAATGCTTTTTTAAACACAAATATTTTGTTTGGTCGAACCGAACAAAAATTAAACATTAAGAAGGACTTGAGCATGAAAACGACTTAGCTGGTTAATGTGCTCATCGTTGGTGACACGGCCCGAGCTTATGGCGGGACGAGGTCCTAGCCCCCAAACAGGTCCCAAGGTGGCCGAGTGAAGAGCTCGGCAATCCGAAGAGGTGAAGCCCCCAGTCTAGCCGAGGTGTGGCGGATGACGTCGGAGTCTCCGGTTGAGTAGGTTGATGAAGCGAATGGCGCGGGGTTGCCAGCACAGGGCAGCACGCCAAGGCGACGACACAATTGTGTCGACGGAGGTGGGACGACGACGTCGGCATGCCGAGGTGACAGCGCGGCCCGGTCTGAACCAATCGCCTGCACACATAAAATAGTGCAAGCCAGAAATAATAACAATAATTTTCTTTAAAAAATCTTCTACTTAATTAATTTAAGTGAAGTAAATAATTAAAGAAATATGGCCTGAATGCCGAGGTGACAGAGCAGGTCGGTAAGGTGATGTTGTAGTCACCATGCCAGCCGATGTGTCGAAGCTGGTCGACCAGTGACGCTGAAGTCACCGGAGCATGTTGATGAAGAAACAACGGAGCCCCGGGTCCAGCCGAGGTGTCAAAGCCTCCATGTCAGCCGATGACTCGAAGTAGGTCAGTGTGATGGACATCGGCTTGAAGAAGCAATGCTACCTCTTGAGCATGCGTTGGTTTTCCCTTGAAGAGGAAAGGGTGATGCAGCAAAGTAGCGTAAGTATTTCCCTCAGTTTTTGAGAACCAAGGTATCAATCCAGTAGGAGACTACACGCAAATCGCCTAGTACCTGCACAAACAATCAAGAACCTTGCAACCAACGCGACAAAGGGGTTGTCAATCCCTTCACGTCCACTTGCAAAAGTGAGATCTGATAAAGATAATAAGATAAATATTTTTGGTATTTTTGTTGTATAGATTGAAAAGTAAAGATTGCAAAATAAATAGTAAACTAGAATTATAGATTAGAAACTTATATGATGTAAAGTAGACCCTGGGGCCATAGGTTTCACTAGTGGCTTCTCTCAAGATAGCGTATATTACGGTGGGTGAACAAATTACTGCCGAGCAATTGATAGAATAACGCATAGTTATGAGAATATCTAGGCATGATCATGAACATAGGCATCACGTTCGTGTCAAGTAGACCGAAACGATTCTGCATCTACTACTATTACTCCACACATCGACCGCTATCCAGCATGCATCTAGAGTATTAAGTTCATAAGAACAGAGTAACGCATTAGAAAAGATGACATGATGTAGAGGGATAAACTCAAGCAATATGATATAAACCCCATCTTTTATCCTCGATGGCAACAATACAACACGTGTCGGTTCCGTTTTTGTCACTTGGATCGAGCACCGCAAGATTGAACCCAAAGCTAAGCACTTCTCCCGTTGCAAGAAAGATCAATCTAGTAGGCCAAACTAAACCGATAATTCGAAGAGACTTGCAAAGATATCAAATCATGCATATAAGAATTCAGAGAAGAATCAAATATTGTTCATAGATAATCTTGATCATAAACCCACAATTCATCGGATCTCGGCAAACACACCGCAAAAAGTATCACATCGAATAGATCTCCAAGAACATCGAGGAGAACTTTGTATTGAGAACCAAAGAGAGAAAAGAAGCCATCTAGCTAATAACTACGGACCCGAAGGTCTGTGGTAAACTACTCACACATCATCGGAGAGGCTATGGTGTTGATGTAGAAGCCCTCCGTGATCGAATCCCCCTCCGGCAGATCACCAAAAAAGGCCCAAAGATGGGATCTCACCGGTACAGAAGGTTGCGGTGGTGGAAAAGTGGTATGGTGGTGAAGGAAATATGCCCTAGAGGCAATAATAAAGTTGTTATTTATATTTCCTTATATCATGATAAATGTTTATTATTCATGCTAGAATTGTATTAACTGGAAACTTAGTACATGTGTGAATACATAGACAAACAGAGTGTCACTAGTATGCCTCTACTTGACTAGCTCGTTGAATCAAAGATGGTTAAGTTTCCTAGCCATAGACATGAGTTGTCATTTGATTAACGGGATCACATCATTAGAGAAAGATGTGATTGACTTGACCCATTCTGTTAGCTTAGCACTTGATCGTTTAGTATTTTGCTATTGCTTTCTTCATGACTTATACATGTTCCTATGACTATGAGATTATGCAACTCCCGAATACCGGAGGAACACTTTGTGTGCTACCAAACGTCACAACGTAACTGGGTGATTATAAAGGTGCTCTACAGGTGTCTCCGATGGTACTTGTTGAGTTGGCATAGATCAAGATTAGGATTTATCACTCCGATTGTCGGAGAGGTATCTCTGGGCCCTCTCGGTAATGCACATCACTATAAGCCTTGCAAGCAATGTAACTAATGAGTTAGTTGCGGATGATGCATTACGGAACGAGTAAAGAGACTTGCCGGTAACGAGATTGAACTAGGTATTGAGATACCGACGATCGAATCTCGGGCAATTAACATACCGATGACAAAGGGAACAACGTATGTTGTTATGCGGTTTGACCGATAAAGATCTTTGTAGAATATGTGGGAGCCAATATGAGCATCCAGGTTCCACTATTGGTTATTGACCGGAAACGTGTCTCGGTCATGTCTACATAGTTCTCGAACCCATAGGGTCCGCACGCTTAACGTTCGGTGACGATCGGTATTATGAGTTTATGTGTTTTGATGTACCGAAGGTAGTTCGGAGTCCCGGATGAGATCGGGGACATGACGAGGAGTCTCGAAATGGTTGAGACATAAAGATCGATATATTGGACGACTATATTCGGACATCGTAAAGGTTCCGAGTGGTTCGGGTATTTTTCGGAGTACCGGGGAGTTACAGGAATACGGGGGAAGAAGTATTGGGCCTCATGGGCCAAGTGGTGGAAGAGAGGAGGCAGGACAAGGCAGGGCGCTCGGCCCCCCTAGTCCAAACCGAATTGGACTAGGGGGCCGGCCCCCCTTTCCTCCTTTCCTCCCTCTCCTTCCTTCTCCCGCCCTTCCTCTTGGTGGACTCCTACTAGGACTTGGAGTCCTAGTAGGAATCCACACTTGGGCGCGCCTCTAGGGCCGGCCGGCCTCCCCTCCTCTCCTCATTTATATACTGAGGCAAGGGGCACTCCATAGACACGCAAGTTGATCGGTTGATCTTTTAGCCATGTGCGGTGCCCCCCTCCACCATAATCCACCTCGGTCATATCGTAGCAGTGCTTAGGCGAAGCCCTACGTCGGTAGCATCATCATCACCGTCATCTTGCCGTCGTGCTGACGAAACTCTCCCTCGAAGCTCTGCTGGATCGGAGTTCATGGGACGTCACCGAGCTGAACGTGTGCTGAACTCGGAGGTGCCGTGCGTTCGGTACTTGGACCGGTCGGACCGTCAAGACGTACGACTACATCAACCACGTTCTCATAATGCTTCCGCTTACGGTCTACGAGGGTACGTGGACAACACTCTCCCCTCTCGTTGCTATGCATCACCATGATCTTGCGTGTGCGTAGGAAATTTTTGAAATTACTACGTTCCCCAACAGTGGCATCCGAGCCAGGTTTATGCGTAGATGTTATATGCACGAGTAGAACACAAGTGAGTTGTGGGTGATATAAATCATACTGCTTACCAGCATGTCATACTTTGATTCGGCGGTATTGTTGGATGAAGCGGCCCGGACCGACATTACGCGTACGCTTACGCGAGACTGGTTCTACCGACGTGCTTCGCACACAGGTGGCTGGCGGGTGTCAGTTTCTCCAACTTTAGTTGAATCAAGTGTGGCTACGCCCGGTCCTTGTGAAGGTTAAAACAGCACATACTTGACGAAATATCGTTGTGGTTTTGATGCGTAGGTAAGAACGGTTCTTGCTCAGCCCGTAGCAGCCACATAAAACTTGCAACAACAAAGTAGAGGATGTCTAACTTGTTTTTGCAGGGCATGTTGTGATGTGATATGGTCAAGACATGATGCTAAATTTTATTGTATGAGATGATCATGTTTTGTAACAAAGTTATCGGCAACGATGCTACGATGGAGATCAAGGTGTCGCGCCGGTGATGATGGTGATCATGATGGTGCTTTGGAGATGGAGATCAAAGGCACAAGATGATGATGGCCATATCATATCACTTATATTGATTGCATGTGATGTTTATCTTTTATGCATCTTATTTTGCTTAGATCGACGGTAGCATTATAAGATGATCTCTCACTAAATTTCAAGGTATAAGTGTTCTCCCTGAGTATGCACCGTTGTGAAAGTTCGTCGTGCTGAGACACCACGTGATGATCGGGTGTGATAAGCTCTACGTTCACATACAACGGGTGCAAGCCAGATTTGCACACGCAGAATACTCGGGTTAAACTTGACGAGCTTAGCATATGCAGATATGGCCTCGAAACACTGGAGACCGAAAGGTCAAGCGTGAATCATATAAAAGATATGATCAACATAGTGATGTTCACCATTGAAAACTACTCCATCTCACGTGATGATCGGACATGGTTTAGTTGATATGGATCACGTGATCACTTAGATGATTAGAGGGATGTCTATCTAAGTGGGAGTTCTTAAGTAATATGATTAATTGAACTTTAATTTGTTGGGGAACGTAGTAATTTCAAAAACATTCCTACGCACACGCAAGATCATGGTGATGCATAGCAACGAGAGGGGAGAGTGTCGTCCACGTACCCTCGTAGACCGTAAGCGGAAGTGTTATGACAACGCGGTTGATGTAGTCGTACATCTTCACGATCCGACCATTCCAAGTACCGAACACACGGCACCTCCGAGTTCAGCACACGTTCAGCTCGGTGACATCCCACGAACTCATGATCCAGCAGAGCTTCGAGGGAGAGTTTTGTCAGCACGACGGCGTGATGACAGTGATGATGATGCTACCGACGCAGGGCTTCGCCTAAGCACCGCTACGATATGACCGAGGTGGAATGGTGGAGGGGGGCACCGCACACGGCTAAAAGATCAACTGATCAACTTGTGTGTCTATGGGGTGCCCACCTCCCCCGTACATAAAGGAGTGGAGGAGGGGGAGGGGGCCGGCCTCCTAGGCGCGCCCCAAGGGCAGTCCTACTCCCACCGGGAGTAGGACTCCAACCCTTCCAAGAGTAGGAGTAGGAGGGAAGGAAGGAGGAGAGAGGGGGAAGAAAAAAGGGGGGCGCCGCCCCCCCCCCCTTCCTTGTCCAATTTGGACTAGAGGGGGAGGGGCGCGCGGCCTGCCCTGGCCGCCCCTCCTCTTATCCACTAAGGCCCAATAGGCCCATTACACTCCCCGGGGGGTTCCGGTAACCCCCCCCCCCCCCCCCCGTACTCCGGTATTTGTCCGAACTTACCCGGAACCCTTCCGAAGTCCAAACATAGTCATCCAATATATCGATCTTTATGTCTCGACCATTTCGAGACTCCTCGTCATGTCCGTGATCATATCCGGGAATCCGAACTACCTTCGGTTCATCAAAACACATAAACTCATATTACCGATCGTCACCGAACGTTAAGCGTGCGGACCCTACGGGTTCGAGAACTATGTAGACATGACCGAGAGACGTCTTCGGTCAATAACAAATAGCGGAACCTGGATGCTCATATTGGCTCCTACATATTCTACAAAGATCTTTATCGGTCAAACCGCATAACAACATACGTTGTTCCCTTTGTCATCGGTATGTTACTTGCCCGAGATTCGATCGTCGGTATCTCAATACCTAGTTCAATCTCGTTATCGGCAAGTCTCTTTACTCGTTCCATAATACATCATCCCGCAACTAACTCATTAGTTGCATTGCTTTCAAGGCTTATAGTGATGTGTATTACCGAGAGGGCCCAGAGATACCTCTCCGACAATCGGAGTGACAAATCCTAATCTCGATCTATGCCAACTCAACAAGTACCATCGGAGACACCTGTAGAGCACCTTTATAATCACCCAGTTACGTTGTGATGTTTGATAGCACACAAGGTGTTCCTCCGGTATTCGGGAGTTGCATAATCTCATAGTCATAGGAACATGTATAAGTCATGAAGAAAGCAATAGCAACATACTAAACGATCAAGTGCTAAGCTAACAGAATGGGTCAAGTCAATCACATCATTCTCTAATGATGTGATCCCATTAATTAAATGACAACTCATGTCTATGGCTAGGAAACTTAACCATCTTTGATTCAACGAGCTAGTCAAGTAGAGGCATACTAGTGACACTCTGTTTGTCTATGTATTCACACATGTACTAAGTTTCCGGTTAATACGATTCTAGCATGAATAATAAACATTTGTCATGATATAAGGAAATATAAATAACAACTTTACTATTGCCTCTAGGGCATATTTCCTTCATAATTTATCATGAACTTAGTCCCGGTTGTATTAGCATATCTATGTTGTAGATCAATAGCTCGCGTTTAGCTCCCCTGTTTTATTTTTGATATGTTCCTAGAGAAAACTAAGTTGAAAGATGTTAGTAGCAATGATGCTGATTGGATCCGTGAACTGAGGATTATCCTCATTGCTGCACAGAAGAATTATGTCCTTGATGCACCGCTAGGTGAAAGACCGATTGCAGGAGCAAATGCAGACGTTATGAACGTTTGGCAAGCTCAATAAGATGACTACTTGATAGTTTAGTGCACCATGCTTTATGGCTTAGAATCGGGGCTTCAAAGACGTTTTTGAAATGCCACGGAGCATATGAGATGTTCCAAGAGTTGAAATTAGTATTTCAGACTCATGCCCATGTCGAAAGGTATGAGACCTTTGACAAGTATTTTGCCTACAAGATGGAGGAGAATAGCTCAGCTAGTGAGCATGTGCTCAGAATGTCTGAGTACTACAATCACTTGAATCAAGTGGGAGTTAATCTTCCAGATAAGATAGTGATTGACAGAGTTCTCTAG
This sequence comes from Triticum aestivum, assembly GCF_018294505.1. NCBI lineage: Eukaryota > Viridiplantae > Streptophyta > Magnoliopsida > Poales > Poaceae > Triticum > Triticum aestivum. The sequence goes on from NC_057805.1 coordinate 329,441,119, forward strand.
TCACTATCACCAAGTTCTTTGTTTGATGTGAGCACGTTGTGTAAAATGTAGGGTTCGCTCGGCCACTTTTTCGAGAAACTAGTAATCACGCACGAGTCATGCACGCCTAGTTTGATATTTTCTTGAAAACCTTTATCACGTTGTGTTTTTTCACTCTCATGACTATCTTATGTCATTGCACAAATGCTGTCTAGAGACTAGCCGTTCGTAAATCTGTGCCATGCCGTGTACCAGTATGGTTGTAGTCTTTTACATGGACTGCAGAACACCCTAATTTCTTTATCGAACGATGTGATGTGCCCTTCAGTCTCAACTTCTCCTTATCATGGGTCATTCTGCTTCTTAGAGCATCTCCAGCCGCGCCCCAACAGGCCCCCCAAGGCGTTCTTTTAGCGCCGGCGAGCGAAAATCGGCCCAGTCACGCCCCCAGGATCTCATTTAGCGCCGGTCTGGGCCGAAATAACAGCCGGCGAACCCGAGCCGAACCCAAGCGCCCGGGGGTCGCCTGGGGGCGCCGGCAGAAGCGAAAAGGGGCGTAGGTCCGCTCTGTCGGCGAGAGGAGGCCCTTTTCCCGCTGTTTCCTCCCGCTTTCCCCCCAGCTTCCCTCTCATTCTCCATTCCTCCAGCTAATCTCCTCCTCCTCCCCTCCCAGTCGGCCGCCATGCCGCCGAAGAAGTACGTGGTCCCCCGCGCCGCGATGGATGCCACCGCCGCCGCCACCCAGCCGAAGCAGAGGAAGCAGAGGGCGCCGCCGTCCAAGCCCCCGGGCATGTCTAACACCGAGTGGAGGGCAGAAGTTCAGCGCCGGGAGGCTGTCACCACCGACCGGCAAAACAGGGCGAACGCCAAGAAGGCCTGGGACACGGCGGCGCTCGCGGCTGCGGTGGTGGTGGAGCGCTCGGCCGAACAAGCCGAGGTGGCTCGCTCCGCCGAGGCGGCTCGCGCGGGGATGATGAATCCACCCGGCGGCCACGACCCGTACGCGTCCTGGAGTCAGCAAAGCGTCGGGTCTCCGACCGGCTTCTTGTCGTCACCGCAACCCTAGGGCTGCACGCCGTCGTCGGGCTACGCTGACGGCGACGCGCACGGCGGGTTCAACCCCAACATCACCTTCCCCCATGGTCACCCGGCCCAGCGCACGCCCTCGCCCACCTTCCCCGGCGTGCAGTACCCTCCGTACACCTACTCACCGCTGGCCTACACAGCCTCCCCGACGCCACCTCTCCGCCGTGGCGCGCTGCTCTTCTCACAAGCCTCCTCGTCGCATCTCGGCGACACCGACGCGACGGAGGCCGACATGGACGACATCATCGCGACTGGCTCGGTCGCCGCCGCCGCCTCCCCCTGGTTCACTGCCCAAGATGACACAATGGACCTCAACGGCGACATGGACGGCGAGTTCGACTACGGCGAGGAGGAGCCAGAGGAGGAGGAGGAGGAGCCGGCGCCTGCTCCGGCGAAGAAAGGGAAGAAGAAGAAGAAGAAGAAGAAGCGGGCGGCCAGGACCGGCGAGCCGCGCATCAAGTGGGCGTCCAAGGAGGACGAGTGCCTCGCCGAAGCATGGAAAGTCATCTGCCTCGACCCGATCACCGGCACGAACCAGAGCATCGACACGAATTGGGACCGCATCAAGGTCGAGTTCGATGAGCGCAAGCTCGTCGACCCCTACTTCAAAGGCGTCCACATGCAGCGTGGGTCGAAGGCTGAAGGAAATATGCCCTAGAGGCAATAATAAAGTTGTTATTTATATTTCCTTATATCATGATAAATGTTTATTATTCATCCTAGAATTGTATTAACCGAAAACTTAGTACATGTGTGAATACATAGACAAACAGAGTGTCACTAGTATGCCTCTACTTGACTAGCTCGTTAATCAAAGATGGTTAAGTTTCCTAGCCATGGAAAAAGAGTTGTCATTTGATAAACGGGATCGCATCATTAGAGAATGATGTGATTGACTTGACCCATCCGTTAGCTTAGCATGATGATCGTTTAGTTTGTTGCTATTGCTTTCTTCATAACTTATACATGTTCCTATAACTGTGAGATTATGCAACTCCCAAATACTGGAGGAACACTTAGTGTGCTATCAAACGTCACAACGTAACTATGTGATTATAAAGATGCTCTACAGGTGTCTCTGATGGTGTTTGTTGAGTTGGCATAGATCGAGATTAGGATTTGTCACTCCGAGTATCGGAGAGGTATCTCTGGGCCCTCTCGGTAATGCACATCACTATAAGCCTTGCAAGCATTGTGACTAATGAGTTAGTTGCGAGATGATGCATTACGGGACGAGTAAAGAGACTTTCCGGTAACGAGATTGAACTAGGTATTGAGCTACCGACGATCGAATCTCGGGCAAGTAACATACTGATGACAAAGGGAACTACATATGTTGTTGTGCGGTTTGACCGATAAAGATCTTCGTAGAATATGTAGGGACCAATATGAGCATCCAGGTTCCGCTATTGGTTATTGACCGGAGATGAGTCTCGGTCATGTCTACACAGTTCTTGAACCCGTAGGGTCCGCACGCTTAATGTTCAGTGACGATCGGTATTATGAGTTTATGTGTTTTGATGTACCGAAGGTTGTTCGGAGTCCTGGATATGATCACGGACATGACAAGGAGTCTCGAAATGGTCGAGACATAAAGATATATATATTGGATGACTATGTTTGGACATCGGAATGGTTCCGGGTGAGTTCGGGCATTTACTGGAGTACCGGGGGGTTACCGGAACCCCCCGGGGAGTATATGGGCCCTAATGGGCTTTAGTGGAGAGAGAGAGGGGCGGCCAGGGCAGGCCGCGCGCCCCCTCCCCCTTGGGTCCGAATTGGACTAGGGAAGGGGGCGGCGCCCCCCTTTCCTTCTCCCTCTCTCCTCCTTCCTTCTCTCCTACTCTAACTAGGGAAAGGGGGGAATCCTACTCCCGGTGGGAGTAGGACTCCTCCCAGGGCGCGCCATAGAGGGCCGGCCCTCCCCCTCCTCCACTCCTTTATATACAGGGGATGGGGGCACCCCATAGACACACAAATTGACAGTTGTCTTAGCCGTGTGCAGAGCCCCCCTCCACAGATTCCACCTCGGTCATATCGTTGTAGTGCTTAGGCGAAGCCCTGCATCGGTAACTTCACCATCACCGTCATCACGCCGTCGTGCTGGCGAAGCTCTCCCTCGACACTCAGCTGGATCGAGAGTCCGTGGGACGTCACCGAGCCAAACGTGTGCAGATCACGGAGGTGCCGTACTTTCGGTACTAGGATCGGTCGGATCGTGAAGACGTACGACTACATCAACCGCGTTGTCATAACGCTTCCGCTTACGGTCTACGAGGGTACGTGGACTACACTCCCCCCCTCTCGTTGCTATGCATCACCATGATAGATCTTGCGTGTGCATAGGAATTTTTTTGAAATTACTGCGTTCTCCAACAGTGGTATCCGAGCCAGGTCTATGCGTAGATGTTATATGCACGAGTAGAACACAAAGAGTTGTGGGCGATAATAGTCATACTGCTTACCACCAATGTCATACTTTGATTCGGCGGTATTGTTGGATGAAGCGGCTCAGACTGACATTACGCGTACGCTTACGCGAGACTGGTTCTACCGACATGCTTCGCACACAGGTGGCTAGTGGGTGTCAGTTTCTCCAACTTTAGTTGAATCGAGTGTGACTACGCTCGGTCCTTGTTGAAGGTTAAAATAGCACACTTGACGAAGAATCATTGTGGTTTTGATGCGTAGGTAAGAACGGTTCTTGCTCAGCCCGTAGCAGCCACGTAAAACTTGCAACAACATAGTAGAGGACGTCTAACTTGTTTTTGCAGGGCATGTTGTGATGTGATATGGTCAAGACATGATGCTAAATTTTATTGTATGAGATGATCATGTTTTGTAACAGAGTTATCGGCAACTGGCAGGAGCCATATGGTTGTCGCTTTATTGTATGAAATGCAATCGCCATGTAATTGCTTTACTTTATCACTAAGCGGTAGCGACAGTCGTAGAAGCAATAGTTGGCGAGACGACAATGATGCTTCGATGGAGATCAAGGTGTCAAGCCGGTGACGATGGTGATCATGACGGTGCTTTGGAGGTGGAGATCAAAGGCACAAGATGATGATGGCCATATCATATCACTTATATTGATTGCATGTGATGTTTATCCTTTATGCATCTTATATTGTTTAGTTCGACGGTAGCATTATAAGATGATCTCTCACTAAATTTGAAGGTACAAGTGTTCTCCCTGAGTATGCACCGTTGCGAAAGTTCGTCGTGCCGAGACACCACGTGATGATCGGGTGTGATAAGCTCTACGTTCACATACAACGGGTGCAAGCCAGTTTTGCACACGCAGAATACTCGGGTTAAACTTGACGAGCCTAGCATATGCAGATATGGCCTCGGAACACTGAGACCGAAAGGTCGAGCGTGAATCATATAGTAGATATGATCAACATAGTGATGTTCACCATTGAAAACTACTCCATCTCACGTGATGATCGGACATGGTTTAGTTGATATGGATCACGTGATCACTTAGATGATTAGAGGGATGTCTATCTAAGTGGGAGTTCTTAAGTAATATGATTAATTGAACTTTAATTTATCATGAACTTAGTACCTGATAGTATTTTGCATGTCTATGTTGTTGTAGATAGATGGCCCGTGTTGTTGTTCCGTTGAATTTTAATGCGTTCCTAGAGAAAGCTAAGTTGAAAGATGATGGTAGCAATTACACGGACTGGGTCCGTAACTTGAGGATTATCCTCATTGCTGCACAGAAGAATTACATCCTGGAAGCACCGCTAGGTGACAAACCCGCTGCAGGAGCAACACCAGATGTTATGAACGTCTGGCAGAGCAAAGCTGATGACTATTCGATAGTTCAGTGTGCCATGCTTTACGGCTTAGAACCGGGACTTCAACGATGTTTTGAACATCATGGATCATATGAGATGTTCCAGGAGTTGAAGTTAATATTTCAAGCAAATGCCCGGATTGAGAGATATGAAGTCTCCAATAAGTTCTACAGCTGCAAAATGGAGGAGAATAGTTCTGTCAGTGAACATATACTCAGAATGTCTGGGTACCACAACCACTTGACTCAACTGGAAGTTAATCTTCCTGATGATAGTGTCATTGACAGAGTTCTTCAATCACTGCCACCAAGCTACAAGATCTTCGTAATGAACTATAATATGCAAGGGATGGACAGGACAATTCCCGAGCTCTTCGCAATGCTAAAGACTGCGGAGGTAGAAATCAAGAAGGAGCATCAAGTGTTGATGGTCAACAAGACCACTAGTTTCAAGAAAAAGGGTAAAGGGAAGAAGGGGAACTTCAAGAAGAACAACAAGCAAGTTGCTGCTCAAGTGAAGAAGCCCAAGTCTGGACCTAAGCCTGAGACTGAGTGCTTCTACTACAAAGGGACTGGTCACTGGAAGCGGAACTGCCCCAAGTATTTGGCGGAGAAGAAGGATGGCAAAGTGAAAGGTATATTTGATATACATGTTTATTGATGTGTACCTTACTAATGCTCGCAGTAGCGCCTGGGTATTTGATACTGGTTCTGTTGCTAATATTTGCAACCCGAAACAGGGGCTACGGATTAAGCGAAGATTGGCTAAGGACGAGGTGACGATGCGCGTGAGAAATGGTTCCAAAGTCGACGTGATCGCCGTCGGCACGCTACCTCTACATCTACCTTCGGGATTAGTTTTAGACCTAAATAATTGTTATTTGGTGCCAGCGTTGAGCATGAGCATTATATCTGGATCTTGTTTGATGCGAGACGGTTATTCATTTAAATCAAGGAATAATGGTTGTTCTATTTATATGAGTAATATATTTTATGGTCATGCACCCTTGATGAGTGGTCTGTTTTTACTAAATCTTGATAGTAGTGATACACATGTTCATAGTATTGAAGCCAAAAGATATAAGTTTAATAATGATAGTGCAACTTATTTGTGGCACTGCCGTTTAGGTCATATTGGTGTAAAGCGCATAAAGAAACTCCATGCAGATGGACTTTTGGAATCACTTGATTATGAATCACTTGATGCTTGCGAACCATGCCTCATGGGCAAAATGACTAAGACTCCGTTCTCCGGAACAATGGAGCGAGCAACGGACTTGTTGGAAATAATACGTACTGATGTATGCGATCCGATGAGTGTTGATGCTCGCGGCGGGTATCGTTATTTTCTTACCTTCACAGATGATTTGAGCAGATATGGGTATATCTACTTAATGAAACATAAGTCCAAAACATTTGAAAAGTTCAAAGAATTTCAGAGTGAAGTGGAAAATCATCGTAACAAGAAAATAAAGTTTCTACGATCTCATCATTGAGGAGAATATTTGAGTTATGAGTTTGGTCTTCATTTGAAACAATGCGGAATAGTTTCGCAACTCACGTCACCTGGAACACCACAGCATAATGGTGTGTCCGAACGTCGTAATCGTACTTTACTAGATATGGTGCGATCTATGATATCTCTCACTAATTTACCGCTATCGTTTTGGGGTTATGCTTTTGAGACGGCTGCATTCACGTTAAATAGGGCACCATCTAAATCCGTTGAGACGACACCTTATGAACTATGGTTTGGCAAGAAACCCAAGTTGTCGTTTCTTAAAGTTTGGGGCTGCGATGCTTATGTGAAAAAGCTTCAACCTGATAAGCTCGAACCCAAATCGGAGAAATGTGTCTTCATAGGATACCCAAAGGAGAATGTTGGGTACACCTTCTATCACAGATCCGAAGGCAAGATATTCGTTACTAAGAATGGATCCTTTCTAGAGAAGGGGTTTCTCTCAAAAGATGTGAGTGGGAGGAAAGTAGAACTTGATGAGGTAACAGTACCTGCTCCCTTATTGGAAAGTAGTTCATCACAGAAATCAGTTCCAGTGATTCCTACACCAGTAAGTGAGGAAGGTAATGATGATGATCATGAAACTTCTGATCAAGTTACTACAGAACCTTGTAGGTCAACCAGAGTAAGATCCGCACCAGAGTGGTACGGTAATCCTGTTCTGGAAGTCATGTTACTTGACCATGACGAACCTACGAACTATGAGGAAGCGATGATGAGCCCAGATTCCGCAAAATGGCTTGAGGACATGAAATCTGAGATGGGATCCATGTATGAGAACAAAGTATGGACTTTGGTTGACTTTCCCGATGATCGGCAAGCCATAGAGAATAAATGGGTCTTCAAGAAGAAGACTGACGTTGACGGTAATGTTACTGTCTACAAAGCTCGACTTGTTGCGAAAGGTTTTCGACAAGTTCAAGGAGTTGACTACGATGAGACCTTCTCACCCGTAGGGATGCTTAAGTCCGTCTGAATCATGTTAGCAATTGCCACATTTTATGATTATGAAATTTGGCAAATGGATGTCAAAACTGCATTCCTTAATGGATATCTTAAAGAAGAGTTGTATATGATGCAACCAGAAGGTTTTGTCGATCCAAAAGGTGCTAACAAAGTGTGCAAGCTCCAGCGATCCATTTATGGACTGGTGCAAGCCTCTCGGAGTTGGAATATACGCTTTGATAGTGTAATCAAAGCATATGGATTTATACAGACTTTTGGAGAAGCCTGTATTTACAAGAAAGTGAGTGGGAGCTCTGTAGCATTTTTGATATTATATGTGGATGACATATTGTTGATCGGAAATGATACTGAATTTCTGAATAGCATACAAGGATACTTGAATAAGAATTTTTCAATGAAAGACCTCGATGAAGCTGCTTATATATTGGGCATCAAGATCTATAGAGATAGATCAAGACGCCTAATTGGACTTTCACAAAGCACATACCTTGACAAAGTTTTGAAAAAGTTCAAAATGGATCATGCAAAGAAAGGGTTCGTGAAGTTGAGTCAGACTCAATGCCCGACCACTGCAGAAGATAGAGAGAAAATGAAAGTCATTCCCTATGCTTCAGCCATAGGTTCTATCATGTATGCAATGCTGTGTACCAGACCTGATGTGTGCCTTGCTATTAGTTTAGCAGAGAGGTACCAAAGTAATCCAAGAGTGGATCACTGGACAACGGTCAAGAATATCCTGAAATACCTCAAAAGACTAAGGATATGTTTCTCGTTCATGGAGGTGACAAAGAGCTCGTCGTAAATGGTTACGTGGATGCAAGCTTTGACACTGATCCGGATGACTCTAAGTCACAAACCGGATACATATTTTTATTGAATGGTGGAGCTGTCGGTTGGTGCAGTTCCAAGCAGAGTGTCGTGGCGGGATCTACGTGTGAAGCGGAGTACATAGCAGCTTCAGAAGTAGCGAATGAAGGAGTCTAGAGGAAGGAGTTCATATCCGATCTAGGTGTCATACCTAGTGCATTGGGTCCAATGAAAATCTTTTGTGACAATACTGGTGCAATTGCCTTGGCAAAGGAATCCAGATTTCACAAGAGAACCAAGCACATCAAGAGACGCTTCAATTCCATCCGCGATCAAGTCAAGGAGGGAGACATAGAGATTTGCAAGATACATAGGGATCTGAATGTTGCAGACCCGTTGACTAAGCCTCTCTCACGAGCAAAACATGATCAGCACCAAGACTCCATGGGTGTTAGAATCATTACAATGTAATCTAGATTATTGACTCTAGTGCAAGTGGGAGACTGCAGGAAATATGCCCTAGAGGCAATAATAAAGTTGTTATTTATATTTCCTTACATCATGATAAATGTTTATTATTCATGCTAGAACTGTATAAACCGGAAACTTAGTACATGTGTGAATACATAGACAAACAGAGTGTCACTAGTATGCCTCTACTTGACTAGCTCGTTAATCAAAGATGGTTAAGTTTCCTAGCCATGGACAAAGGGTTGTCATTTGATAAACGGGATCACATCATTAGAGAATGATGTGATTGACTTGACCCATTCGTTATCTTTGCACGATGATTGTTCAGTTTGTTGCTATTGCTTTCTTCATAACTTATACATGTTCCTATAACTATGAGATTATGCAACTCCCGAATACCGGAGGAACACTTAGTGTGCTATCAAACGTCACAACGTAACTGGGTGATTATAAAGATGCTCTACAGGTGTCTCCGATGGTGTTTGTTGAGTTGGCATAGATCGAGATTAGGATTTGTCACTCCGAGTATCAGAGAGGTATCTCTGGGCCCTCTCGGTAATGCACATCACTATAAGCCTTGCAAGCATTGTGACTAATGAGTTAGTTGCGGGATGATGCATTATAGAACGAGTAAAGAGACTTGCCGGTAACGAGATTGAACTAGGTATTGAGATACCGACGATCGAATCTCGGGCAAGTAACATACCGATGACAAAGGAAACTACGTATGTTGTTGTGCGGTTTGACCGATAAAGATCTTCGTAGAATATGTAGGAACCAATATGAGCATCCAGGTTCCGCTATTGGTTATTGACCGGAGATGAGTCTCGGTCATGTCTACATAGTTCTCGAACCCGTAGGGTCCACACGCTTAACGTTCGGTGACGATCGGTGTTATGAGTTTATGTGTTTTGATGTATCAAAGGTTGTTCGGAGTCCCGGATATGATCACGGACATGACAAGGAGTCTCGAAATGGTCGAGACATAAATATTGATATATTGGATGACTATGTTTGGACATCGAAATGGTTCCGGGTGAGTTCGGGCATTTACCGGAGTACCGGGGGGTTACCGGAACCCCCCGGGGAGTATATGGGCCCTAATGGGCTTTAGTGGAGAGAGAGAGGGGCGGCCAGGGCAGGCCGCACACCCCTCCCCCTTGGGTCCGAATTGGACTCGGGAAAGAGGGGCGGCTCCCCCCTTTCCTTCTCCCTCTCTCCTCCTTCCTTCTCTCCTACTCCAACTAGGGAAAGGGGGGAATCCTACTCCCGGTGGGAGTAGGACTCCTCCCAGGGTGCGCCATAGAGGGCCAGCCCTCCCCCTCCTCCACTCCTTTATATACGGGGGAGGGGGGCACCCCATAGACACACAAGTTGACAGTTGTCTTAGCCGTGTGTGGTGCCCCCTCCACAGATTCCACCTCGGTCATATCGTTGTAGTGCTTAGGCGAAGCCCTGCGTCGGTAACTTCATCATCACCGTCATCACGCCGTCGTGCTGACGAAGCTCAACCTCGACACTCAGCTGGATCGAGAGTTCGTGGGACGTCACCGAGCCGAACGTGTGCAGATCACGGAGGTGCCGTACTTTCGGTACTAGGATCGGTCGGATAGTGAAGATGTACGACTACATCAACCGCGTTGTCATAACGCTTTCACTTATGGTCTACAAGGGTACGTGGACTACACTCTCCCCTCTCGTTGCTATGCATCACCATGATAGATCTCGCGTGTGCGTAGGAATTTTTTTAAAATTACTGCGTTCTCCAACAAAGGCAATGGCGAACCATTGGGGGCTCATCTAAACGGCATGCAACAAATGGCATGGGATCGTCGAGGAGATCGCGGCTCGCCCGGAGAGCGGGGCCATCATCGAGGATCAGGTATGGCACGCCGGTCTCTCCCTTTTCTTTTCGCCGTGTGCGCGCCCGCCGACTGTTGTTCCTCGGCGCAGCTGGTGCGGATGTTCGCCATGTGTCGCCAGGACAGCAGCGACCAAGATTTCAAGTACCTCCACGTCTTCAAGCGGGTCCAGAAGTGTGAGAAGTGGGCGGATGCCAGGTGCACCCTCGCCAAGGCCAAGGAGACGTATAAGCCGGATGCGCCGACGCCGGGCGCTCGAACGACAACAAAGGAGCCAAGAAGGGGAAACACGCCGAGTTGGCTACCGCACGTGTGCAAGAGTCCATCGAGCATTGCCTCGCCGACGCCCAGTCCCGGGCCGCCCTGCGGGAAGAGAAAACCGAGGCGCGATGGTCGGCGTTGATGACGAACAGCGCCGTCAAGCTTGACCTGCTCCGGACCAACGTCGCCGCGAAGAAGAGGAACACCGACCTGGCTTTCCTGATGGGCGGGCCGGACATGCTCCAGAGCGACGACGAGCAGCTCAAGGCGTGGTACCTGGCGGAGCGCGGCCTCATCCTGAACCAGATGCTGTCAACGGCGCCGCCAACTCCCACGCCGCCGCCAAGCCCGAGCGATGATGCCTCCACGACGCCCAGCAGCACAGAAGCCGCGCCGACGCCGCCCAGCCCGTGCACGCCGACTCCTCCAACGCCGGAGGTAGACACCGCCGTTTGATGCATTGCCTCCGCGTCCTTTCTTTTTGCACGCCGAACTTTTCATTTGGTCGCCGAACTGTGGCAATGTGATCGCCGAATTGTGATGCTGATCGTCGGACTTGTGGTGTTTTTTGGCAGCAGGAATGGACCAAGTTTGAATTTGCGACGCCTTGGGGGCGACATCTGGGGGCGTGGCTGGGACCTAGATCGCCCCCAAGGCCTAAAAATCGCTGGGGGGGCGCCGGCCCCTGCACTGGCAGGGGCGAACGAGCGGAGATGCTCTTAGCTACTCCGGTCGGGCTGTATGTGCCTCTTCCGCATGCACTAGTCCTAGTTGGGTGACTCGACCGTGCATTGCAGTTACCAGTTGGTTTTGGTGGCCATGCAGTCCGCTTCCTCACAGTGCACTTTGATTATTATTTACACAATTACGTTGTTTCTAAGATTAATTATAATTACACATCACCAAATGTTTTTAATTAATTATCGTTAATGTAATTAATGTTCTTTCCAAATTATTGGATGTGATGCCCCATCATCAAAGTGGAGTGACATTGGATATATAGGTGGTTGTATGGCTGATATCATTTATATACACCAAAATCATGCTTTTATAAGGCTGGTCATAGTGGGGTAACATAAGTAGTATCATGCACTTGGAACTCGCAAACATGCTTATGTGGCAGGCAATTAAAGAAGAAAGAGATGGTTATAGTAACATAGATAGATACTGTAACATAATAAATGTGATGCTACTATGTGTCATACATGGCAATAAATGAGACCACCTATGATACTAATCTATGATACTATGCACTATAGAGGTAGTAACATAGACTAGTAACATGCATATGTTACTAGTCTAAATTACTCCTCACTATGACCAGCCTAAGTAAGATGTAATTGCAAAATTAATCGCAATGAATGAATTTAATGTTTTACCAAGATTAATTGTGTTCTAGATTTCATGTGATGCTCCATAATTGCAGCGGCATGAGACGCTAGAGATAGGTGGTCGAATGGATAGGATCACTTGATTCATCAAACTCTTTTTTTAGGAATATTAAAAAAAATCTTTATCATTTGGATTCGCCGGAACTAAAAAAGAAATAAAATTGGCAAATAAAAAGGCGAGCAATTCGGCCCGGGTAAAAGATCACGCCCTTGATTTTCGTAAAGGGGTGCTTTATTACTTAAAAGATTTAAGCATTACACCCAGCCTCTACATAACTATGATGCACACAGCCAAATAAGTTCTTTCATACAAACGAAAATTAAGAAGGCGAAATACAAAGAAACAGAGTATGTATAACGCCTAAAGCGGAGGTGGGCCAATCCTAAGATCATGCTGCCACCCATGTTGGGTAAAAGTATCCCTCGCCGTATCCTCCAATCGTGTACACACCTCCGTAAACAGGCTTCGATTCTCCACACGTTGTAGAGAGGACCATAAACGAAGAGTCCTGATACACCCGTAGATAACCTGCATCAGAGAAGTACTTTTATCGTTAAACACCTTATCATTTCTACATAGCCAAAGCGACCAAATAACGGCAAGCGCTTGATAATGGAGCATGGAATGGAAGGCTTTTCCAGCCGGCACCCGCTCCACGGTACCGAAAGTTGCGAGGCACTTCACTATTCTCCATTTCTAAATCTCCCTCCCCCCACCCGCCATCTCTGACTCCTCTCTCCCTTCCCTCTGAACAAGAACAAGGACAGCAAGAAGACGAGACCTCTCTTGCAGTCAATAATCCCATACTCACCTAGCTAGGCAGTAGAGTCTTTTTTCCAGGGATAAAAAAGAGCAGAGACTTGTGAGTCCCTCTGTCTGAAAATCTGAACGACCCCCACACATCAGTCACTGTTCGTCTGCCGGTGCAAGACACGATCCGGGGCCGGGGCCACCACCGCAGCGGCGGCGGCGATCTTTTCTCTCCGTCACCGCCGATCAGGGAGAGAAGAGCGGCGGATCAAGGCAAGATTTGCAGGCGTCTTCGAGCCCAGGTTTGCGCTAAGCCACTTCTCGAAATCCTTCTCCGTTAACCCCCTCCCCTGCTCAGTTCGCCTTCCGTTTCGGCCATTAACATTCATAATTGCCGCACATTTTCTTCTTAACTTAAGCAATGCTTGCGTTTGCTTAGCCTCGCCCGTGTTTTTTAGCGACTCCACTCCATGCTCTATGTGTGGAGTGGAACAGCGATGGCCATGCCTTGCCTGGTCCCTTTAGAGCTCTCTGGGTGGCTTGCACGGTTGGATTCAGCTTTCCTCTTTCCTTTACACTTTCTTTTCTCTCCACCATTTCCTAAGAATTCACACGGTATGTTTGCTACGGAGCACTGATAGCGATGCCCCCATGGTCATTTGTTAAATCCAGCCGTCTCAAGCCGGATTAAATCCCCTGCGCAGGACAAAATCACATGGATGACACCGAACCGTCTTGCCTTGAGCTGCTTATTTCTATGCTTGCTTCCATAGAGACTAGATCATCCAAATTGAGTACCCTATTTCCACCAACAGAGAAATGGAAAGTAGTTGCTTTTGTTACCATATAATAATAACTTAGAAAGTACTCACTCCGTTCACAAATATTTTTGAGTCGGAGGCTATGTTCTAACTTTCTTGAATCGGATGTACATAGACACATTTTACTATGTGTGTTCATTCATTTCGGTTTGTACGTAATCCATATTGAAGTATGTAAAACATCTTATATTGGTCAACGGAGAGAGTAGGTTAAATGGTCACCTTATGCATCAATGCCTGGCAAGGTTGTGAAACTCTAATGCTTCTTAGTAAATAGCATAAAACTAATATGGATCGAAGGGGGTGCGAAAATTTTAAAAAGTGGTAGTTTGTTGAAACCCTAGCTTATATTATGGTAGTTTTATGCTATTACCCGATGCTTGTTGGTGTTCCAGACTTCCAGCATTGCTGTCGATCCGTACAAGCGAAGTGTCTAGCTAGTGTAGACAACAATTCAACCCCATTTACTTGACTGCATCCCTACATTGTTCTACTGTACTAGTAGTGGCAGTATATTCCTTAGGCTGGCCATAGTGGGGGTAACATAAGTAGTATCATGTACTTGGGACTCGTAAACATGCTTATGTGGCAGGCAATTAAAGAAGAGAGAGATGGTTATAATAACATAGGTAGATACCGTAACATAATAAATATGATGCTACTGTGTGTCATGCATGGCAATAAATAAAACCATTTATGATACTAATCTATGATACTATGCACTATAGAGATAATAATATAGACTAGTAACATTACTAGTCTAAGTTACTCCTCACTATGACCAGCCTCAGAAGGATCATTGAATTTTTGTAGACCAGCCATCCATTTTCATTGGTCAGTTGCAATTAAGAAAGCTCACAGAAATGGCCAGTCGGCATCACTCTGATCCGGTCCTTCTGGTTGTGCTGCAGCGTGTTGAAAATGTTTTTACACTTTCCAGACTTTGTCAAGTCGTGACATGTAAGATGACACTTCGACGTGTCCAACGATGAGCCATCGCAGCTGCAGATTTGTAACATACGGCGTGCTGTTCTGAAGTCCCGAAGGCCTACTCCGCTACTCACCAAACAGTTCTACTCACTATCTGGGCAGGGCAGGGCAGAGAGATGGTTCCCAACGCCGCGAGCCGCGGCGGCGAGATCGTGGAGGTCGTCGTAGGCGAGCCGGCCTCGCCATCGGCCGCAATGCGGCTCATGGACTTCATCCCCATCTACATTCCCACGGTGGAGAAGGGAGCGCTGAGCAGGGGCGCGCGCAAGACGCGGTTCCTGGACTTCCTCCGCGCGCGCCCGTCCAAGGAGTGGTTCCTCCGGTCCACCTTCGTGGGACGCCTCCGCTGCAGGAGCCAGGTCACGGCCCGGGAAGACGAAGACGGCCGGGACTCCGACGGTAACGCCGGCGGGTGCCGGCCGCGGAGGCGGCGGAGGCGGTTCCGCGTGCCGTTCGTGCGGAAGATCAGGTGGGGCAAGCTGTGGACTCACGCGGTGAGCTGGTGCAGGCGGCCGGCCAACTTCGCGATGATCATCTGGTTGGCGTTCGTCGCGGCGGGGCTGCTGCTGCTGTTCCTGCTCATGACGGGGTTGCTCGACGACGCCATCCCGGAGGACGACCGGCGCAAGAAGTGGACGGAGGTGATCAACCAGATCCTCAACGCGCTCTTCACCATCATGTGCCTGTACCAGCACCCCAGGATCTTCCACCACCTGGTGCTGCTCCTCCGGTGGCGCCCCGACGGCGACCGCGAGGCCATCCGCAAGGTGTACTGCAAGGAGGGAGCCCCAGTGCCGCCGCGCGACCGCGCCCACATGCTGGTCGTGGTGGCGCTGCTGCACATCACCTGCCTGGCCCAGTACTTCTGCTGCGCTCTCTTCTGGAGCTACTCGCGCACCGACCGGCCCAACTGGGCTCTCAACATCGGCTACGGCTTCGGCACGGGGCTCCCCGTCATCGCCGCCCTCTACCTGGCCTACAGCCCGCTGGGCCGGAAGCAGGCACGCGACCCCGACGCGGAGCCGTCGTCGTCGGGCGAGGAGGCGAGCGGTCACGGCACGGCGCCGGAGAACGACGGCCGCGGCGTGTCGATCAGGATATACAACCGGTCGGTGGTGGTGAGCAGGCCGGAGTGGAGCGGCGGGCTGTGCGACTGCTGCGACGACGGGACGGTGTGCGCGCTGTCGGCGACCTGCACCTTCTGCGTCTTCGGGTGGAACATGGAGCGCCTCGGGTTCGGCAACATGTACGTGCACGCCTTCACCTTCATCCTGCTCTGCGTCGCGCCCCTCCTCATCTTCAGCGTCACGGCGCTCAACGTCTACGACGACGACATCCGCGACGCCGTCGTGGCCGTGGGCGTGCTCCTCTGCTTCTGCGGCTTCCTCTACGGCGGCTACTGGCGGACGCAGATGCGGAAGCGGTACAAGCTGCCGGCAGCAGGCGGCGGGCGGCGGGCCGCGGTGGGCGACTGCGCCAAGTGGCTCTTCTGCTGGAGCTGCGCGCTCGCGCAGGAGGTGCGGACGGCTAACTTCTACGACTTCGACGACGATCGCTTCGTCGGCCACGGGGCGCGCAACGAGGAGGGCCGCGCCGTGCTGGTGCCGCTGCCGCGGGAGGCGTCCACGTCGACGCACTCCCGGAGCCTGTCGTGCCCGCCCAAGATTTACGCCATGGCAGCACTGAGCGGCGCCGGCACGAGCACACTGGATGAGCAGATGGTCGACATCGCGATGGGGAGGTCGGCCACGTACAATGCCATGAGCCCGCCTTTGCCGCCGATGATACAAATGGACAGGGAAGTGTAGTTGCGATTGCAACTAGCTTTGCTCCATCAGTTCGCCATGACTGCTATATGTGGACGTGTGTGCAGATGAGCTCTCCGTGTGCTGTTGCTCGATGATCTCATGCTATATGCGCGTTTGGCTGCGCCCAACTTAAAACCTGAACACCATAAACGCAAAAAGGGCAGTGCTATACATAAAGATTTCCTTATGGGAACATAAAGTTTTATTACATTATTCAGTACATAAGCAGATGGATAATTCTTTGGGAGCACCTATGGCTCAGGTGCCTGCAAATTTTAGAGCAATGCTAGACCCACGTACAGTTACGTGAGGTTTTTACGTAAATGCTGATTTGAACGTAATTAATTGGTTTAGGATTAGTGGCTGGAGCCCACCCCGGTTAAAATCAGGGGGGGAGGAGAGTATGTATGGAAGGGTACGTAAGATTATGTAGGATCTTTTCGTAGGTGTAGAATTATCACAAATTTTATCACTTCCTCTGAACCGTTGCATTTACATGAAAAGTACCGCATGGAACGTTTGAATGATTTGCCAGGCATATCCTATTTGGCGCTTCAGGCGCCTGTGCGTTTGGGCACCTGAAGCCCTCCAAGCTATGCGTGGAGAGTCGAACCAGGGATCTCTTGTCCCCGATAAACTACAGTAACCACCCAACTATAACGCTTTGTTGTGATAACTTCTCCCTTTTCTTCTTTTTCTTATTTGTTTCTTTTCTTTTTCTTTTTTCTTTTTCTTTCTTTACTTAAATATTGTGAAATTTTTCCAAAATCGGTGAAATGTTTTTACAAAATGATGATCTTTTCAAATTTGTGAACTTTTACAGAATTTGATGAACTTTTTTTTCGAAATCAATGACCTTTTTTCTAAATCAATGAACTCTATAAAAAGTACTGCAAAATCAATGAACTTTTTTCAACTTAGATGAACAATTTTTCAAAATTGATAAACTTTTTCAACATTGATGAACTTTTTCAAAATTGATAATATTTTTTAAAATTCAATGATTTTTTTTAATTTCATGAACATTTTTTAGAAGTCCGTAATTTTTTTGAATTGAGGATTTTTTTTTCTTTTTTATGATTTTTTTCCTTTTTTCTCAAATGTGAACTTGTACATGGGCCAAGCCCACCAGCGCCGGCGCGTGGGCGCCAGGGAGCTTCCCGTAGCGCCTCAAGCGCCGAATGCGAGCTCCCGATTTGCAATACCAGGATGATCAAAGCCCAAAGCCCAACAAGGAGAAGGTGTATATGTTTACGCCCAAATTGGTCGAAGGCCAACAGATAACTGGATGGCAGGTGTTACGTAGTAGTAGTATTTTTTGAGAGAGAGACGTCCTAGTAGTGCTAGACACTAGTACTAGGTATTAGTACGTACTCCCTCCGTTCCTTTATATAAGGTGTATTTATTTTTTGAAAGTCAAACGAGTGCAAGTTTGATCGAGCTTTTAGAAAAATATATCAACATTCACAATACAAAATTTACATGATTTGATCCATCATGAAAAGTAGTTTCATATTTTATCTACTAGGTATTGCGGATGTTATTATTTTATTCTATAATCTTGGTCAAATATTCAAATGGTTGACTTGCATGAAACCAATACACCTTATATTCTGGAACGGAGGGAGTATTATCTAATCTAGTGGCTAAAACTAAGGCTGGTCATAGTGGGGAGTAATTTAGATTAGTGTCATGCATATGATACTAGTGTCATGCATATGACACTAGTCTAAGTTACCACCTTCATAGTGTAAAGTAACATAGTAGTAGTGTCATATGTGGTCTCATTTATTAGCTTGTAGACTCATCTTGTCTTGGGAAGCGCTATGTTACAGTAACATATTATGTTACCACTTCTCATTAACCACCTGCCACATAAGCAAAATTTTCTTGGAGTGCGCTATGTTACTCCCACTATGACTAGCCTTACTATACATGCAAAGCACTTGTCAATTATGAGCACTTGTACAACTAGTTGCGTGGACAGGTATATTTATTTGCTTCACACACATACATCATAACTAAAAATAATAATAGAGGGGACGGGGGGGGGGGGTGGTTAAGATCCAGATTCTATTATATAATATTTAGCAACCATCATGCTAAATCTTTTAATTAGAATCACACAAATAACTGCATTTGTCATATAAAAATTCTTCAACATTTTACACCATTCGCTTTAAGATGTGGATTTGTGATCAACCCAACAAGTTGGTTAAACAAAATTGTTGTAGACCAAAATACTACATGCAAATTAAAGTACCATGTACTCAGTTAAATAACAAAACTAATAATTCCAATTCACATTAGTGAACTGAACAATCTACAAATGGGCAAGAACAAAAAAAATGACGACTGTCTATTGGGCGTCTTATTTTTTGACATTCAGTCAAATTTGTTGGGAACCTTATATTGAAAATTAAAGGTCATTATTCATCTTGTTCTTCCATTCATATTTTGTCCTTGAAAATTAAAAAAAAATCAAAATATAAAGTTTTCTAAGGATGAACAAATTACTGGCATTGGTATTAACCTTAAATAAAAAATTAAAAATAAAATAAAATAAGCAATGTTAGTGTAATTTTTGCACTCTAGTATATTTATGTGCACACTATATACTACTTGTGTGTATACCCACACAAACAAAATCATTTTTTTCAAATTTTCTAAGATAAAATGAATTAGTAGCATTGGTATCCCTTAAAGAAGAACAAAAAACTTAAAACAAAGAATGAAAAAATTGCACACAATTTACACAAAAATGCACTTATTAAAATATGCGATAATAAACATATAATAGTGAAAAAAAATACTTCCAATAAAATCTACACACGTATTGTATAGTACTTGCATGCATGCACTTACACAAACATAAACATCAAAATATACGCATAAAGGAAAATAAAGACCCACTAAAAAGGAAAATACATAGAGGCAAACACACATAAAAACATGGAAATTTTGACTGAACAAATTATATTTGCAGGCGCGTATCAAATAGGAAAACTTAAAAAAAAAAGTTCCATGATTACGCTAATTCAAATTATTTTGTCTGAACAAATTATTTTTCCATATTAAGCTAATTTAGATGTGACATAACCACCATGTGATGGAAGGTGTGATCCACGACACCGGTGGGTAGAAGCTGCAGTGCCCTTGCCCGAGCTTTGATCTTCTTCAATGTGAAGCCTTTAAGGTCGTATACCCCGAGAGCCTGAACATCTAAGTCATGGCGATCGCTATGTGAACTTGACTCGCCGTCTCTCAAGTAGACACGTCCAGTCTTGATATCTGGGCGCGCCCTAGTCAGCATAGAACCTTATGTGAGAAATCAAAAAGTAGGAAGCATGGCTAACACGAAATCCATGATTTGATGCTACCATGCACTAGAAGCATAGACATTTGATTTGATAAGTCTACATGCTTGCTGGGCAAAATTTGGGTGCACAAATTTAATGTTCTCGAAATATTGTTGTGTTGCAGCAATACATGTCTACCTTAGAAGCATACGATAAAAATCAGTACATATGAACCTGCCTGGGAGCATGGAAATAGATTGAAATTCAATCGGTACATAGGAAGCATGAATGCTCTGAAGAAAAAAAATATTTTGCTATCACTACATAAATAGGAAGTGTTGGAAGCACATAAATTTGAAGATGCACAATAACATGCTTGCCACTAATATTCGGGCGCAGAAAATTATTATCTTGAAACGTATCTCATCTACCCTGATTGGAGGTTTTGTAATCTTAGATCAACTTAAATCCTGCAAGTACATGAAATGAAAAAAATTAACATAGATCTCACCCCTAGTGTGCCTCCCAACCACTTCAATTCTACAAAATATGAGATGGCGGAGCATAATCTAGGCAAGATGGCTACCTAGGGTAGGGGAGAAAAAGATGAACATTGGAGAACGACCGGTATGTGGGCTCATCGATGACGCGATGGAGAACAACATGCACAGTTGTTGGGGGGGGCATCCAGAAGTGAGACGGGGCATGGATCCAACCTGTACGCCTCTGGCGGAGAGTGTAGGGGCGGCGGGTGTATGCTTACCATGATAGAGGAGGGTCGGAGGTAGCAGAGATAAATGGCGGAGGTGATTGATTCGGGAGAAAGGTAAAGGGTGTGGGATTAGGGAAGGTGCCTGCGTGAAAAATGGGAGAGGGTGTTAAAAGAGGATTTTATTTTTGTCTCTTGTCCGTGAGATGAAACATGAATCAAAGGTTTAGGTGTGGTCTGACGAGGGCCTCGCATCAGACTACAGATAGAAAGCGTTTTCCAAAAATAAAACATGATTTTAGCCACTAGTAAGAGCAAGTATAATAGGGTGACATGGGCAGGCTTCAGGAGATGGCACATTAGATTTTGGATTCGCAACAAATCAAACGACACATTTTTGGAGCAAGTATAATAGGATGACATGGACGGGCTACAAGAGAACGGCAGTTTTTTTAGCATGGGAAATTGAATAATTTTTATGGTAAATTAAGTTGTCGCGGGGATGGCAATTTCGTTTGACAAGCATGATAAATCCTTGCAATGTTCAGTTTTTACCAAGATTTATCACGCTTGCTAAAGGGAATTGCCATCCTCGTCAGACGTCAGATTTTTTTCCTATTTGAAGGAGTGAGAAGAGGTAAAAAGAGAAATGGGTTATAGATTTGTAGCCAGCTTTAACACCCTCCCTAAGAGAGAAAAGTGGGCTACATATTAATGAAATACACTCTCTGTTATAAGATGTTTTTGACAATTTAAATTAAATTGCCAAAACCTCTTACATTTAGGAACAAAGATGTGCCAACCCATATAGCCATTGTGGCTGTACTACTATTCTATTGGGAAGTGAACCACACAGATCGGACAGATGTGTGATCAAGCGTGTTGCTCACTGGCCGACGCTGCCGACCATTCAACAAGAGCCCTGAACATTTTCACAGCCAGGCGTCAACGATGCATCTGCCGGCTAACAACGACTGCTCCAGACAAAAAGGACGCAACTAAGCAAAGTATAATGCGCGTTGATCACCGACCCATCAGGAAACCACGTGCACATGCAAATGATAGAAGGGCCGGCATTTTCACCGAGATGTCCGTCTCGGGTGTGTGGCGTGGGGTCGATGCCGAAAACGTTATCAACCTCGCAGTGCGGGTGACACCACCACCGCAAATTTAATTTAGCAGCACCAAGCCTCCGTGTTGTGCAGCCTAACGACCCGAGTTCAATTCTCAGAATTGACAGATGATGCATAGAAGTTTTTCCCCGTTTATTAAGGATCAAGTTTGATGTGTGGTGGAACCACGCATTAAGAAATATCTTGATTCTCATTTAAAAAATTCTGAGGATCATGTTTATCGTGGTACTCATACTAAAATGGCCGTATGCATCCCTAGTTGGTGCAGAGGAATTCTCTCCCATTTTAGGGTTAGTTATCCTGCCCAACACGAGGTTAGTTATCCTTCCACCCCAGCCGCTCCTCCTCCCAACC
>NC_057805.1:329463413-329468155 GCF_018294505.1 Triticum aestivum
CATCTGCGTGGGGAACCTCGGATCTGGAGCGACGGCTCCATTGGCAAGGCACGGCCGGCTAGCAGCCATGCGGGCGGTGGATCTGGTGTCCCGGCCGCGCGGGCGGCGGGATCCGGTGGTCGTTGGCGGCCGGCGACGACTTCTGCGGTGGTCGGTGCCCGCGATCTGGCGCCTCCCCTCCTCCCCTGTTCGGCGTGCGGGCCAGCCTGGTCGGGCCGCGCTTCCTCTTGGTCGCCGGTTCTGTACAGTAGGCGCTGGTGGTGCCGGGGATCTAGTTCGGGCGAAACCCCTGGCTGGCCATGACCGGCCGCGCCGACGGCGACGCCTGAGGGCGCCGCCCCCCTCCTTGGAGGCGTCGGTATGGACTGATCTCCTCACTTCACCTTTCCCTCGGTCTCCCGGGCGAAAGCCCTAACTTTGTTGAGCGGCGGCGGCGCTCACGGCGCCGTTCCCTTCTTGAAGGCGCCGCTTTGGGAACCTTGGAGTTGAGTGGCGCTTGTGGGTGATGGGCGACGGCGGTGGTGCGGCCCTATCCTAGCATGGATTTACGTCCGTTGCTTGGAGATGGACTCGCGTAGGTGGAGGTCGTAGGCTGGCGTCGTGGTGGCGTCAATGACGGAGGACTTGCCATGGCTCGCGTAGGTGGAGGTCGTCGTTTGTCGTCGTGATGGCGTCGATGGCGGAGGACCTGCCAAGGTTGTCACCTCAATCTGCTCTGAAGATGGACCAATGGAAGATGGCGGCGACGACACATGTGAGTGCGTCGGACCGGTTTGAGCCCCGGACCCGGCACATGGCTTGGTCGGGGCCTCCGGCTTTAGATGTTAGGCTCAGGTGAGAGGTCTGGGTACGTGGCCTAGCTTGCACTCCTTCGTCATTTGATAGGAGTAGCGGTAGATGTTGCCAAGATGCGGATTCAGACATATTGTTGTTCTACTTTATAAGGTCCTCGAGAATGATCAATAAAATGGCCGCATGCATCTCCCAGATGTAGAGGCGGGGTCATCCTCTTTTTCAAAAAATAAACCAAGCCTTCGTGTCTCTAGGAGTTTTTGACCTTGGCTAACAGAGGAGCTAATGGGCGGCTCGATCATCCCCCAGCTTTTCACCGAACCACCGAAAGCAATGCTTTACATGGGTGGGATGGGTGCATATACATGCGTCTGCAGGATCGACTCTTATTACAATCCCTTTGTTGGACCTAATTACTTTCATTAATTGCAGCAGCAGTAGTATTTATTATCTTTCTTGTGACTGCAGGCAATGAGGCGAATGAGCAGGCCAGCTTTTGACGAGGGAAGATGAGGATGAGGCGCCCCGCGCCGGCCTGATTCCAGCAAGTGGAAATGAATAGAGACGCACTAACTCTACTTAACTAGTAATTACTCAAGCCTGAGAGCAAGCAAGTGTCAACGTGTAATGTCATAGATTATTCTCTTGTGTTGCGTCCATTTGTCGCCGATCATCGTCTTCTTATACAAGTAACGGTAACAAGAGACTTTGTAAAATGATATTGTCTTGTCTGCGCAACGGACGGGGTAAAAGGCCAAAAGCAAGTAAAGGACGAAAGCGGGCTAGTGGGTGATTTGATTTGCTGCTGCAGTGGCTACTGGTGCACTGAGATGGACGGTGAACCGGACCATGTGTAGCAACTTGTTGTTTTATCTATGGTTGGATGTGTACTTGGCTACTTGCCTGGTTAGAAGACGAAGAAGAGTCAAAGAACTAGTTTGACTGTTTGTATTTGAGTTCATTCAGTTAAGCCGGTGTTTGGCTGTAAGCAGATGCTCCGTCGATGCATGCACATACGTGGGGCGTGAGACAGCAGCTCGTCTCAGCGATACTACACTCATTTTTCTGGCTGAAGATTTTGCTGCTGCATCACGAGTGCGCACCAACCAACCAATGCATCGAACTGGGTGTTTTTAACACCATTTTTGCTCCTCCTCCTCCTTTCCCCCAACGGAATTCATTATTCCGTGGTGCGGCGATACTGCCGGATGCGCTGCTAGTACGTACGTGCTCTCGGCCGGTTCGGTGACGATGACGACTCTGCCTCTGCCTGGCTAGGCCTCCCCCGATTGCCACGCCCCCGGCAGACGACAAACCATGCTGCCTAAAAGGCGCCGCATTATTGCGAGTATTGTACTGCTCCTACTGTGCCATGCCCTAGTGTCATGCATGCATGCCACAGCGTACGTGCGTGCGTACGCTCCTACCCCTCAAGATGCAGGCGCAGGGAAGGGAGCACTGGATTGGATCGGATCGGTAGGCTAGAGCTAGACACACGACATGGCGGGCGATCATCCTTTGAGAAGGAACCACTTTCGTCGGTCCTTCGCGGAGACACTGACGCGATTATCGCCGCCTCCGCTCGTGGCTACGGACCGAGCGAGCGACACCTACCCCGAAGCTCACCGCCCCAAGATGTGGCTGGGGCCGCCTCTTCCTTCTGACAAGTGACGGCTCACGAGTCCGTCTCCTTTCAATATCGTTTGCGTTGTACTAATCAGCCCTTTGGCATCACATGTCTCTCCAACGGCGCAAGCTTGTGCCCGCAGATTGTTACGCAACACTGGTTGTTGTACATAAAATGGATAATGGACTACTGCAGCTGCAGAGGTCTCATCCAATGGCCCAGACAGACTTGACGCAGCTAGCGTTGCACCGTATCCTGCACTAAGCTGAAAAGAAAACACGCATGTTTGCTACCGTTCCTAGTCCTAAACTTGGTCCCGACGACAGAAATGAAAATGACAGATAAAGACTCGCTAATGGTAACGCTTCAAAAACGCGCCCCCGCCAGGGATAAGCACGCACAGTAGAAAATGGGCATTCCTACGGCCTATATAAGCTGCTCCGCGCCCGCTAAACCCTCCACCCCTCTCGCCAGTCTCCAGCAGCTCCAAGCTCAATCCATCGCCTCCACCAGGCTCCAGTACCGCGCCCGCCTCGCCTCGCAAGAGGCTTCCTCGACCTCTCCTTCAAGCAGCGGAGACCGGAGCCTACGCGGGGCTTCGCGCCAGGAGCTGGCTAACCATCAGCAGACCCTCGCGGCGGCGCCGGCGCCGGACGCGGAGCTGGCCGGGGAGACGGAGGAGCAGCGCGGCAAGTTCCTCGTGCTGCGCCTCTACGAGGCGCTCAACGCCCGCGACGCGCGCCGGGCGCAGGAGCTGCTCGCCCCGGACCTCGAGTGGTGGTTCCATGGCCCGCCGGCGCACCAGCACATGATGCGCCTCCTCACCGGCGCAGGCACCAACGCCGAGTTCAGGTTCTCCCCCCGCTCCGTCGACGCCTTCGGCTCCACCGTCATCGCCGAGGGGAGCGCGGACGGCGCCGGCCAGCTCCTCTACTGGGTGCACGCCTGGACCGTCGGGCCCGATGGGGTGATCACTCAGCTCAGGGAGTACTTCAACACCGACCTCACCGTCACCCGCCTCTCCGCCGCGGCGGCCACCAACAACGCCAGCGCGGGCTCCCCTAGCCACTCCTCCTCTTCTTCTGCCTCTTCCTCCCCCTCCTCGTCTACGTCCTCGGGCCTCTCCTCGCCGGCGCACACGCCCAAGTGGCCCAAGTGCCTGTGGCAGAGCCGCCGCAGCGACCGCGCGCGCAAGTCGCTGCCGGGCCTCGTCCTCGCCATCTAACAACATGAGAGCCTACGAATGAGTAACTAGAAGTCAAAGGAGTTGCTTTGCGTGCTTGAATTAGCAGTGTGATTTATTTGGTCTAGATCATGGATTATGGTGTGTACTACTGCTACTGCGGCAATGGCTTGCTGCTGCGGCTGAATAAAAGTATATCGTATTGGAGCCTTGGGCAATGTGCGATGATTCACCTTCATTTCATTTTCTTTCTTTCCTGTTTCCTTGGTGTCATGACCAGTGGCGGAGCTTGGGCCTAATCTTTGGAGGGGCAATGGGCTAAGGAGGGGCAAAACTACGAGGTTTAGCCTGTTTTTACTGAACATCCAGCACAAAAACTAACATGTATTATGTGAATTTTTCTTGGGCTGGGGGAGCCACCGCCCAGGTTGGGCCCATGAAGGTCCGCCACTGGTCATGACCGGTCTTCAGCTGAACCGAGCTACTCCCTCTTAATTTGATTTGATCACATATTGAAAACTTGTTGAGTCAGGAACTGAGAGCAACTCAAGGGGGGACTCGAACGGACAAGGATTTTGTTCGCTTTTTGTCTGTCTGGGTCGTCCGTCCGTGTGTGCGTGTCTTTTTTTGTTTGGGTAGGCCGGTTCGCCCAACGGGCGCAGGATGCATTTTAGACATGTCCGCGTCGTCATTTCGTCGAACACTTGGAGGGCGAGCTCCCGCGCCACCTCGCCCACCGCAGCTCGCCACGCCACCTCGCCGCTGTCGCCGCAGCTCACCCCGACCTTGCTGCTACCGCCCCGCAGCTCTCGCCCGGTGATCCAACGAGCTCCCGCCCCGCCCCGCAGCTTTTGCACGAAGTGCACCTGCCCCGCGTTGCGCACTCGTGCCCATCCCGTGCGATGGCCAGCTCCAGCGGCGGCATGTAGCTACCTAGCGCGCATGCACGCAAGGGTGCGACCATGCCGATGTGCTCGGACGCTGCAGGCACGGCAAGCGCCGCGACTCGAGGACGGGCACGGCCGGGCGACCGGGCGTGGCGAGTCGAGGACGGGTGAGGCGAGGCCGCGACGAGTCGAGGACGGGCGCGGCCGGGTGCAGCGAGGCAAGGCCGAGCGCAGTTGGGACGGCGAGACGAGG
>NC_057805.1:329468573-329470586 GCF_018294505.1 Triticum aestivum
CGGCGGCCGGCAGCAGCACCAGCACGCACGCTGGGCAGCGGCGGCTAGCTAGCTAGCTAGCACGCGCGTGGCCGGCAGCAGCAGCACAAGCACCAGCATGCATTCTCCACCAACGGTGGCTAGCTAGCTAGCTAGTACGCGCGCGGTCATCCGCCAATGGTGCGTGTGGTTGTAGGACGCGACGACGAGCGCTTGGCCGTTGTGCGCCGGCAGCGGGAGGAGGCGATGGCTGCTTGTGCTTGGCAACGGGAGGAGGAAGCGACACCTCGCTCGCGACAGAGGCCGAAGCCGCCGGCGCCATGCCCGCATCGGCATGCCCGGTGGCATCGAGAAGAGAGAAAAGGAGGAGAGAGACGGATGTGGGATGGATGGGTAGCCCCTCGATGACAGGTGGACCAGTGCTCGCATGCAGTGTACAAAGGCGGACAAGGAGGCCACAGAAAACAGCCGCCTTGTGTTCGCCGTGGAATATGACCCAAATTTAGGTTCAAGCGGACACAAAACGAACAGCAGGCGGACGCTGTATCTATTTGAATCACCCCGTCTGGATGATCCAAACAGATAAAATGGGTCACCCGGTTGGAGTTACTCCGATGCTTCCGTAAAAGTGGCACCTCTCAGATATTGTTGGCAAAAAAAATGCATACGTTGGGGACAAATCCAAGCTTGCAGGAAAGCCAAAGAGTCTGGATAAACTGAGTACACGTCAACGTAGCAGTCGGGTCGGGTTTGGCCGGGTTGACCCCAACCAAACCCATGCCCGATTATACTATCGGGTCAACGACCCTACCCATGCCCGGTCGGGGCCCCATCGGGTAAGTGACAAATATCTTTTTTTTGGTTCGAGTGATACCATGGGGAAAATATTCGTTGTCTTCCCAACGAAAACAGAGCGACAAGAGAGCACTGAGCATCACCGCGTTGTGGTTCTCTTTTATAGGCACCCATCCCTTCTACTCCTCATTCCCCAGCCGAGGTGGTACTAAACTACTCGTACCACAACATCGTTGCAGAACTGCAGGATCCAGCCAAAGGCATCAAAGACGGGCCGAGTGCTTCTACTTGCACGTGCATGTGGCCCATATATGGCTGTAACATTGGGCTGCCAATTCTCTTCACTCTTCTCGTTTTTGTGCTATGGGCCGAGTGCTTCTCTTTTGCACATGCATGTGGCCGGTGTATCATTTGGCTGGCAAATACTTTTTTGCTTTCTGTCATTCCTTTGCTATGTGGATTGTACGTATATGCATACTGATTAAACATGTACGTATAAACTTGACCACCTTATGTATGTGACCCACATTTCATATTAATCGGGCAGTCCATCGGGTAACCCAGGGTGTAGACTTATGCCCATACCCTACTCCTAACTAATCGGGTTATCCATGGGTCTCATCCATGGGCGTACATGAAGACCCATACCCTACCCATTCGGGTCGGGTGCCCATGGATCGAATTGCCAGGTTGAAGTACACGGAAGATTCATACCAAAGCGGCAGAAAGTCTCCCGTATCCAGGGGGAAGGTTGAGGGTGTTGCTTTCAACGTAGCACGCACCAAACAAATCCTTGATGTGAAGTTTGCTGGATTCCTGGCACTTGAGGAACACAACAAGTCTGGAATTTTCTTCACACAATTTGCATACTTTAGAGCAACTCCAAGGGGCCGACCCAAACGGACGCGCACTTTCTCCGTTTTTTGTCCGTTTGGGTCGGCTGCGCGGACATGTGTGTCCGCTTTTTCATTTGGGTCAGCCGGTGTGCCAAACGGCAGCCAGACCCATTTTTACATGTCCGCCCCGGCATTTTGTCAAACATGTAGTGGGCAGCGGAGCTCGCAGCGGCTGTGCGCAGGGAGACGAGGTCAACGTCCGCAGGAGCACCGGCCGGGCGCGGGCATGAGGCGAGGCCGGCGGTCGAGCTCGAACCCCACACCGGCGAGACGAAGCAGGATGAGCGGTCCGACACGGCGGCGCGTCCCGGCAGGGCGCGGCGAGGCGAGGCGGCTGGGCGGG